>NW_015506750.1:0-4996 GCF_001515645.1 Sinocyclocheilus grahami
TGTATCTTGCTGCTAGTAAGTTACAATCTTGTTTTTCACCTAATATATATTGAAGTTGTGTTTTATTGTTTAACATTTTGAAGTCAAGGCAAAGTACTTCAAATTTGGGATACAATGTGTTTGTAATGTCGTCTTAGTTGGGGCAGCTGGTGAGGAAGTGTTGCTCTGTGAGTACAGTGAGGGCAGATGCGGCTCTCTCTGGGCAGCCAGTGCTGTGGATATCTGCCCGTCTCTAGAGTCAGAGTATGGCTGCTCAGTCTGTACCTCGTCATCTGTCTTCTTCATTTACAGTCTTGCACTGTACTCAGATAGTCTGCAGCTGTGTAATCTCTATTTAGGGCCAAATAACATTCAAGTTTACTTTGTGTTCTTTTCTTTGTGTCTTCAAAAATAAGTCTCTCTATAAATCTATATCTCTTTCTCTCTCGCTTATCTATCTACTCTCTCTCTCTCTCTCTCTCTCTCTCTCTCTCTCGGTCCATCGCAGCTCCGTTCTCCAAGCCGCTGGTCACCTGGGGCCCAGAGTCGGCCCTGAAGCCTGGCGATGCGGTGGCCCTCAGCTGCGTGGCGTACGGAGGTTACCCTGAGGCAGAGGTGCTCTGGCAGGACGGAGCCGGACACAATCTGACTGACAACGTCACCGTCTCACAGGTGGCCAACGAGGAGGGTCTGTTCAGCGTGAAGAGCGTCCTGACGGTGATCCTGGAGCCCAGCAGCACTTACAGCTGCAGACTGAGCCAGCCGCTGCTGGGAGAAGAAGCACAGGCGTCTGTCACCATCAGCGGTGAGAACAAACAGCACTGATGTTCATTCTGAGACTGTGATACTGATGACATACTGCTACCATCTTCCTCACACGATCTATTGTAGGCTTTATAAATCCCCACTGCTGCGATACTTAAAGTGCTCCTCTCTATGAAAAAGAGCAGCGTGAACATTCTGCTAAATATCTTCTTTCGTGTTCCACGCAAAGGCAGCGCTCATTTCTGCGTGCACTTTCCGTCTAAGATCCTCAATGTTTTTACAATCGGAAGTCAATTAAAATCTCCGCCGCGATGGCTTCATGGACTTCCCTCATCTATTTCTCATCGCCGAACCCAAACAGTGAGAAAATAATAAATGGTTCAATTATGGTCCAATAGGCATCGCCGTCATTGTTAAATGAGAAAGTGGATGATTACTTCACAGATTGCTTCTTTGAAAGGGGAATGGTCCTTCTGTGCTTAGATGAAGCCCTAACACTGCATGCTAACACGTGTCTGTTCAGAGGATATTTAATGTATAATGTACAATTCCAGTGAGATTTCACAGTACGTTCTGACGGATGAAGGTCAGGTTGTGCAGCAAGCACCTGTGCTGTGAACCTCAGCCGTCCGTGGATCATGCTTATCCTTTACTTGTTAGTAAACAAGCGTCAGAATCCGTGTGCGAGCCGAGGGATCACGCCGACCTTATTTGATATGAAAATGCATTTGTTTACAGCAGCTGCTGTATGCTCAACAACTTTGGTAATTAATATTGACCTAGCCGAGTTTGCTTGTTTTTCTGCAGCAAACAAGCGCAAAACCAGGATTCGCTTTGAAACAAAACGCGCCGCATTTAGAAGCGGTCAGATTTAGATCAGACAGATGCATTTCCGTAACTATTTATTGCAAAACCTGAAGAGTGTTTAAAGCATCCGCCGTTTGAAATGAAATGGAAAACAGGCCTTTTGGTGACATTAGATGACATCATTAAAATAAAAAGTAAATATGAAATGATTTCTTTATTTAGTGGCTATTGCACGGTAAAACTGTGCTGCCATATGCAGTCATTCGTGGAAAAAAAACATCCGCAGAGTTATTGAATAAAAGAAAAGTCCTTTGTATCTCAACAGGAGCTCAGAACGTCTTTCTAAGTGAGACATTTAGGACTTTCTATAACCGAAGAGAGGAAAATCTGTTTAGTATTCAAAAGAGAGTTTTCTGGAAGAAGACGAGACTCCAGCAAGCCCGTTAAAATGTCACACTTCTCTCCAAATTCCCAATGAAAAATTACAAAGTAATGCAGACGTGCCCCGAAATGAATGAGAGAGGCGGAGAGAGAGAGAGAGGAGTGGAAACAGACGTCTGTGAAGGTTGAGAAAGAGAAAACGAAGTGTCTGGATGCGTTCTGAGGTCAGAGGAACTTCATCTCAATCTCAATTAGCCACAATGTAATTCATCAATTAGCTTCTGCCTGTCACTCACTTCTGCGGCTCGTTTGAGACACGGAGGGTTTGTGGAGATGTTTATTCGATGCAGAAGTAAACATGCTTTTGTATGCTGTGTAAGTAAAAGCATTACTGCCGGTTTCACGCACACATCAAATATTTGTGTAAAAACTGATGATCATGTTATCCCGCGTTATTTGAGAATGCTTTAATGGAAATATATCTGACTGTCTGTGAGGAGTTCACATGGTCAGTGCTCGTATTTAATTAGTCGTCTAGAAGAATGTACATATGCTCATTTTGATATTTACATGTTTTTATATTTGTAATTTTTTTTATTTAATTTTAATTAATTTTTATATATTTTTTATAAAAAAGCAAATATAAACATATGCAAATATTAAAATCTAATGAAAATAATCCCATTTAAATTATTACAGTTACTATGAAAATGTAAAATATTTTATATTATTTGTAATTTAAAAATGTAAATAAATACCAATGTCTTGGTGTAAAACAGAAATAAATAAATAAATAAAAACAAAGTAAAAGACAAAAGTTAAAAAAAAAGGGAAAAAGTAATGTGGCTTTCCACTCAGTCATCAGTCTCAAAAAAGGGCAATTCTGATAGAAATTCCATATTAAGTTATATATTGTAACATTTTTACATATTTTTTTAATCTTCAAGTTGTGTATATATATACATACATGCAGTGGGTACGGAAAGTATTCAGACCCCTTTAAATTTTTCACTCTTTGTTATATTGCAGCCATTTGCTAAAATCATTTAAGTTAATTTTTTTTCCTCATTAATGTACACACAGCACCCCATATTGACAGAAAAACACAGAATTGTTGACATTTTTGCAGATTTATTAAAAAAGAAAAACTGAAATATCACATGGTCCTAAGTATTCAGACCCTTTGCTCAGTATTTAGTAGAAGCACCCTTTTGATCGAATACAGCCATGAGTCTTTTTGGGAAAGAGGCAACAAGTTTATTTATTTAATTTCTTACTAAAATATTATTTGTATTTATATAATATTATTCAAATAATTTATACAAATATTTTACATTTTAATTTAATAAATAGTTGTGTATATATATATATAAAATTTAATATAATAGAACTATGTAACATTTTATTGTTTATTAAAATAATTTTATTGAGATTTCCCATGTATTTTTAGACCCCACTGTATGGATAGACTGTGTAATTAATTTTAACATTAAGCTTTATTGATTGATCACACACCGATTAACTAGAACGATGAAATATTGTCGACCTCTGGTCAATATATACAGCTGCTGACAGCTCAAAGCTTCTCTGTGTTTCCCTCGCATCATTTCCTTCGTTTCTGATCACAGCGGAGACAGTACCGCGGTAAGATCTGAGCTCTGCCGAACTCACCGTTACGTGAGGATGCTTCTCGGTTAATCTGCAGCTGTCAAGTCAAGTCACCTTTATTTATATAGCGCTTTTAACAATACAGATTGTGACAAAGCAACTGAACAGCATTAATTAGCAAAATAGTGTCAATAATGCAAAGTGACAATAGTAAACACTAATTTTTCAGTTAAAGACAGTTCATCATTGAATTCAGTGATGTCAACATCCAGCTCAGTTCAGTTTAACTCATATCTTTGCAATCATGTCAACGATAACGCTGGAAATGAAGTGTCCCCAACTAAGCAAGCCAGAGGCGACAGCGGCAAGGAACCAAAACTCCATCAGTGACAGAATGGAGAAAAAACCTGGGGAGAAACCAGGCTCAGTCGGGGGGCCAGTTCTCCTCTGACCAGACGAACCAGCAGTACAGAAAAATCAATATAAGACGTAATAAAACAGACGATGAATAATATTAACAGCAATTATTATATGATGCAATCAAACTTATAGCAAAATGTGGTAGTTCTGGAAGTTGTTTCAGGGTTGGCATCATCTGAGGTCCTCTGAGGGGTTGCATCATCTCTTCTCAGGTGTTCTGGATCCAGACTGAAGCTTGTGTAAATCCTAGTTACCACGGGATGTTAATCCCAGCAGAAACAGAGAAACAAATACAAACATAATTAGCGTAGCTGCTGTTCCAACCAAGCAAAAATGATTTGTTTAACCCAATTTGTTTAACCTAATGTGCATTTGATTAGATATAACTGCAGTAAAAGATTATGACTCCGTCTCTCATTCCGGGTAAAAGCTGTGAGAGAGATATAGAAAGAGAAGGAGAGAAAAGTGTGAGCAGTTGGGAGGGAGCGGGAGCAGAAACTCGGATGCTTAGAAACGTAGCCATGGTGATTTTGCAGTGAATAATGTAGCAATGGCGATGTTGCCGTGGCGACTGTCTAGCACTGATGAACTGCTGCTGATGTCACGACAGAAATGGTTATGGGATGTTGCAGCGGAAATCCTCGTCTTGTTCCGCGATCCAGTTTAACGTGATGTAGCGCGGTGCGATGAGTTGGATGTGCGCACATTTTGAATGCACTGAATTTTTTATTTTTTTTTTCTATTTCTATTCTTTTTTTCTATTTGTTTTTCCAGAAATTTCTAGTAAATTTACAATTAATTATGAAAGAAATGGCAAGTAACACTTAATGCAAAATGTTGACAATTTTCAGTTCATTATATAATATTATTTATAAATAATGTAATGTATGTAAAATTAAGATATTTGATTATAATAATATTTTCAGATGTTCAGTAATTTTCAATGGATTTTCTTTTAAACAATTTTTACTCAGAAATTGCTAATGATGATGATGATGATGATGATGATGATAATAATAATAATAATAATAATAAT
>NW_015506750.1:6993-23428 GCF_001515645.1 Sinocyclocheilus grahami
ATAATAATAATAATTATTATTATTATTATGGATTTTCTTTTAAACTATTTTCACTCAGAAATTGCTAGTTCATTTCACAAATAATTACAAAGACATGGCAAGTAACATGCTGAATTAAACATGAAATTTCCAAGTAGAAAAAATAAAATAGTATTTTCTTGCATGATGAACGTTTTGTTTGGTGAAAAAGCAATGCATAATAAAAATGCATTATTAATAATCAAACAAATATTATGATCATACATTTGAAATCTAAAGCATCTCAGAGGCTACAACTTTATTTTCACTGTAAACATGATTGTAAAGATTACTGGAGCATGTTTTACAAGAAAATACTTTCAGTTTTTATTCTTCAAAATGTTTAATTCAGTGTGATATTTACCGTTTCTTTGTAATTATTTGCTAAATTTACTAGCTATTTTTATTTACTATTGCTGAGTGAACATTGTTTCTACAGCATTCTCATTTCAGTGTATTCTCAGATTTCACAGAAATGGACCGTTTTATTCTCTTAAACGGGTGGGATGGCTACTGTATTTACAGTAGCGTTTTTTTCCATATTGAGATTTTTCACATGCATTCGACTCACAATTTAGATTATATCATACTTTATTACAAGCATGCTTTCTGTCTTAATTCATGCCGTATTCACAAAACTATTAAAAGCAGGCAATATCATATTTTATTAAACTATTTTTGTGATTTATTTTTTTGAGGGGTTGGTGTTTTAGTGTAGAGATGAAATGATGGAGAGCATTATTACTGCACATACATCCAGATGCACATTTACAGTGCGTGCATAATTATTAGACAAGTTGATATTCAGATCATCATATATTTTTTCCAAGCACATTTTACCAATTCCAAACCACATCAATCTTAAGTACTATTAATTGTGTATTTAATCATTTAGAAGTGATATATAATTGTCCATGAAGGTTTGGAATTGGTCAAATGTGCTTGGAAAAAAATATGATCAGAATATCAATTTGCCTAATAATTATGCACGCGCTGTAGTATCTTAAAGAAGCGATCCAGGACCTCTGGCATGCAGAACCAGCTTTACAGTACATTGTTTTGCATAATTGGTTTAGTGAATGGAGTGCTAAAACCGTGCAGACGGTGAAAATAAACATGGGTGCAATTCATTGGTGGTGAATCTTCCCCATTTGCGTCAGCCTTTTCATTATCTCTTTTATTATTATTTTTTATTTCCTATCTTTCTCCTCCTGCTGTTTTTCATCTCTTCCTTTCAATCTATATTTTACCCTCTCTCTCACTCTCTCTCACACACACACACACTATACCCATGGCTCATATTTACGTATTTATGCTCTGCTTGATAACCCTTCAATATTTCACTCTAGTGTTAGTGGAAAGATTACATCACTGTGTTGCTCTCTGCATTATCATCTGGTCCTCCTCTTGTCCCAGCAAACATTGCTACCTGACAGAGCCGGGCCGAGCCCACAGTAGCCTAAAGAGTCAAGTAAGCAGGCAGAAAGAAAATGAGAGAGCGAAACAGAGTGAGAGAGAATGATAGCGGCAAGAATGAAACACTTTATTAGTCCTTGTCTCCTTCTCTTCCTCACCGGTCTAATTTGAATGTAATTAGCACATGCATTGGTAGGAGAAACAGCAATCTAAATGAGAGTTTTGTATTCATTACTGTCGCAGACGGTATTCTCAGATTTCACAGAAATGGACAGTTTTATTCTCTTAAACGGGTGGGATGGCTACTGTATTTACAGTAGCGTTTTTTCCATATTGAGATTTTTCACATGCATTCGACTCACAATTTAGATTATATCATACTTTATTACAAGCATGCTTTCTGTCTTAATTCATGCCGTATTCACAAAACTATTAAAAGCAGGCAATATCATATTTTATTAAACTATTTTTGTGATTTATTTTTTTGAGGGGTTGGTGTTTTAGTGTAGAGATGAAATGATGGAGAGCATTATTACTGCACATACATCCAGATGCACATTTACAGTGCGTGCATAATTATTAGACAAGTTGATATTCAGATCATCATATATTTTTTCCAAGCACATTTTACCAATTCCAAACCACATCAATCTTAAGTACTATTAATTGTGTATTTAATCATTTAGAAGTGATATATAATTGTCCATGAAGGTTTGGAATTGGTCAAATGTGCTTGGAAAAAAATATGATCAGAATATCAATTTGCCTAATAATTATGCACGCGCTGTAGTATCTTAAAGAAGCGATCCAGGACCTCTGGCATGCAGAACCAGCTTTACAGTACATTGTTTTGCATAATTGGTTTAGTGAATGGAGTGCTAAAACCGTGCAGACGGTGAAAATAAACATGGGTGCAATTCATTGGTGGTGAATCTTCCCCATTTGCGTCAGCCTTTTCATTATCTCTTTTATTATTATTTTTTATTTCCTATCTTTCTCCTCCTGCTGTTTTTCATCTCTTCCTTTCAATCTATATTTTACCCTCTCTCTCACTCTCTCTCACACACACACACACTATACCCATGGCTCATATTTACGTATTTATGCTCTGCTTGATAACCCTTCAATATTTCACTCTAGTGTTAGTGGAAAGATTACATCACTGTGTTGCTCTCTGCATTATCATCTGGTCCTCCTCTTGTCCCAGCAAACATTGCTACCTGACAGAGCCGGGCCGAGCCCACAGTAGCCTAAAGAGTCAAGTAAGCAGGCAGAAAGAAAATGAGAGAGCGAAACAGAGTGAGAGAGAATGATAGCGGCAAGAATGAAACACTTTATTAGTCCTTGTCTCCTTCTCTTCCTCACCGGTCTAATTTGAATGTAATTAGCACATGCATTGGTAGGAGAAACAGCAATCTAAATGAGAGTTTTGTATTCATTACTGTCGCAGACGCAAACAGCACTTTTCACAGTGAACTCCAGCCTGATTGGCCTGGTCACGAGATCACGCTGCTAAACAGCCCAAACACACAGAGCCCCACAGGCTACTTCAACACCAAAAAACCTGATGCCAGCGCTGGATCCGTGTGTTAAACCTGGTGGTTAGGGATGTTACGGTATTATCAATATCGTGATATCGCGATAGCAAAACTGTCTTGATATTATCGTGGTCACATGACGATATGAAACGATAGGTCTTCAGGGCAAAAAGTGTATTTTTTTTAGAATATATTTAAATTGGAATCTACTTGCTGCATGAACTGCCACAGAGTTCTACAAAGGATTGCGGTTCTTGAAACAAAGTTACAGTAAGCTAGTGTGCCATTTCAAACACAGCCTATAACTCACACTTTAGTACTCACACTAGTACTCTAGTAATCTTATGGGTACATTAGTATTCTAGTACTTACGCTAGTGCACTGGTACTCTAGTACTTACACTAGTGCACTGGTACTCTAGTACTTACGCTAGTGCACTGGTACTCTAGTACTTACGCTAGTGCACTGGTAATCTAGTACTTACACTAGTACACTGGTACTCTAGTAATCTTATGGGTACATTAGTATTCTAGTACTTACGCTAGTGCACTGGTAATCTAGTACTTACACTAGTACACTGGTACTCTAGTAATCTTATGGGTACATTAGTATTCTAGTACTTACGCTAGTGCACTGGTAATCTAGTACTTACACTAGTACACTGGTACTCTAGTAATCTTATGGGTACATTAGTATTCTAGTACTTACGCTAGTGCACTGGTACTCTAGTACTTACACTAGTGCACTGGTACTCTAGTACTTACACTAGTGCACTGGTACTCTAGTACCCACACTAGTGCACTGGTACTCTAGTACTTACACGATTACACTAGAACAATAGTACCCACAATCATACACTAGTACTCCAGCGAGTGTGGCAGTGTCTTCAGCTGTGAGTAGTGTTTTCTCACCAGCCTTTAATTCTTGACTTTCTGAGTGGAGTGCGTAATAATTCCCATAACAAACTGCGGTGGCAAAACATATTGTACCTCTCATTAGTTCAGCAGTTTGGCTGCTAATGGGACTCGTGTCATTGGTAAAGGTGAACGGCAAGTAATAGTTGTATAATCAGTCTATAATTGTAACCGATCAATTGTTGGTAAAGGAGTCGTTCTCATTCAAGCACATAGCATGGCGGTCATTTCACTCGTCGTGGGTCTTCTTTCTGAAAACACGCTTTTACTTGAGCTTAGATTTTGTTTCCTGTCAGGGAAATATTAAACATTGTCATATAACATGTTTTTTTTTTGTATTGTTATTTAGTGTTATTGTGAACATCAGTTGAGTCTGTGTGTGTGTGTGTGTGTGTTAAATCCCGTTTGGAGTCATCTGCCTCAGCTCAGCGATATAAAATCATATTAGTTTCAACATTTTTAGGGAACACTAAACAGAGAATAGCCTGATCTATACCCTCTGAAAGCTTCTTCATCCTGTTCCTCCCTGCGACACACACACACACACTAATGACTGCAGCCTCCGTAAACGGCTTTTGTTCTGGCCTGTGAAGAACTCTACATCACTGTCTGCTTGTGCGACACAACATTGTGTTTGTGCTTAATGTAGTTTCAATTAGATGCCTGGAAATGAAGTTGCTCTGAGCTCTTCCACTTTACTCCAGAGGCCAGAAACTGACAGGATACTTATACGGCCACCATGGTATCAACCTCAAATACTATACAATTATATGATATTAAAATTGTTATATCATGCATTCTATTATTTTATAATATAGAATCTGCTTTCTGTACTGTGTGAGAGTTGGAGAAGCTCCAGAGAGCAGCAGAAAGGCATCGGTGTACTGATAGCTGAGGTCATTGTAGCTCAACACAGCATGTTCAATAATCCCGCTGAACTTTCCACTGTCGTGTCGCTGGCTGTCAGAAGTATGAAATACAGAAAGAAGGGACACTTTGAAGTTGACCCAGATGTGTTTGAAATCTGGAGCTCTTAGGCTCTGCTTTAATCCCTTAAATGGTGTGTTCTGTTCTTTAATCTGACTCCAGGCTGCTGCATTTAACACTGGTCAGGCACACACTCAACATTAAGCTGTCTGATGGGCTGCACATTAGTGCGGGTGATTTCTGACCCCTCCGGTCACGGGAAACGCCTCTAGCCCATCTAACCCCTCCACACCACTTATGGTTTTTCTCATATTAACAGTGTTTAATCTCCATACTCTCCATATGTGTCTTCTGCTAATTGTATAAACACATTCTGTTTGAGTGAATTCACAGCTGACACTTGATTCTGACATTCTGCCTCTAGCCCATCTAACCCCTCCACACCACTTATGGTTTTTCTCATATTAACAGTGTTTAATCTCATACTCTCCATATGTGTCTTCTGCTAATTGTATAAACACATTCTGTTTGAGTGAATTCACAGCTGACACTTGATTCTGACATTCACACGTCACAGTTATGACACTTTATGCCGGTCTGCAAAGAGTCACAATTAGAGTAGGTTGCATTTAACAGCATTACTGACAGTAAGTGGCTTCAATTCCTCACTGGAAATAAATACATGCATGCATACATACAGTACATAATAATACAAATATAGACTTTTTGTTTTCTGTTTGTAATGTCTGCACCAAATGCAATAGAAAAATAATTGATTTTAAACAGGTTCTTACAAACACTGGGATAAGAAAAGTACCCCCCCCCAAAAAAAAAAAAATCACAGGCTTAGTATGGCATTTTTAATCTTTTTATTTTTAAGCTTTCTATCCTTGTATTGCACTTATTTATTTGTATTTATCATTTAAATATATGTCCATATTTATTTTACCTTTAAATAGGTGCCGCTAGTACTCCACCAGTGCACTAGTACTCACGTTAGTATTCTAGTACCCACACTAGTACACACACACCAGTATTCACACGAGTACTCTCGTACTCACAGAAGTACACTAGAATTCACCAGTACTCTAGTACTCCCACTAGTACTCAGTGGTATCTTTTTTTTTTTTTACTTTCTGTAATTTTATTGCACTCATTTATTTGTATTTATCATTTAAATATATGTCCATGTTTATTTTACCTAGTTAAATAGGTGCTGCTAGTACTCCACCAGTGCACTAGTACTCACATTAGTACTCTCGTACTCACTGAAGTACACTAGAATTCACACCAGTACTCTAGTTCTCACACAAATACACTTGGTCTCCCACTAGTCCACTAGTATTACTAGCACTCTAGTACTCACATGAGTTTACTAGTACTCTAGTATTCACACAAGTACACTAAAACTCCCACTAGTACTCACAGTGGTATCTTTTTTTTTTACTTTCTGTAATTTTATTGCACTCATTTATTTGTATTTATCATTTAAATATATGTCCATGTTTATTTTACCTAGTTAAATAGGTGCTGCTAGTACTCCACCAGTGCACTAGTACTCACATTAGTACTCTCGTACTCACTCAAGTACACTAGAATTCACACTAGTACTCTAGTTTTCACACAAATGCACTAGTATTCCAGTACTCACACTTGGTATCCCACTAGTTCACTAGTATTACTAGTACTAGCACTCTAGTACTCACATGAGTATACTAGTACTCTAGTACCCCCACTAGTACTCAGTGGTATCTTTTTTATTTTTAAACTTTCTGTCATTTTATTGCACTCATTTATTTGCATTTAAATATATTTCCATATTTATTTTACCTAGGTGCTGCTAGTACTCCACCAGTACACTAGTACTCACATTAGTATTCTAGTACTCCACCAGTACACTAGTACTCACATTAGTATTCTAGTACTCCACCAGTACACTAGTACTCACATTAGTATTCTAGTACTCCACCAGTACACTAGAACTCACATTAGTATTCTAGTACTCACACAAGTACACTAGAACTCACACTTGTACTCACAGAAGTATACTAGTACTCACACAATTCATGTTAATCCTCACACTAGTAGTCTAATACTCATACTAGTACTCCCACCTGTACTCTAGTACTCCCACAACTAGTGCTAGTAAATTCTGTCAAAAATGCACGCATATAAGCATATCTTTTCCCAGAAAATAAGCCTGAATATCTTCTGCTATTTTTTTCTTCTCCGTTAAATGTCTGGTTTGAAGGATGTTCAGATATTTTTACTGGAAAAGGTCTGCAGTGTCTAATACGAAGGGAGATCCTGTATTTATTTCTAAAGTTTGATGTGCTAGTCCGTAATTTTTCCTTGCGAACCGGTAAAGACTTCCTGCCTGTGTTTTATAAATATTTTCCAAGCCCATCTCATCTCATGGCCGTAGCATATCGTCTCTGTCTGTGCTGTGGTTCGTATCCTGTGATGATCTGATGATCTATCTCTGTTTACTCGTGAGCCGCTCTCATCTGGCTCGTGTGAGCAGGAATTGCGTTGCATCACTCTTTTACAGCGAGGCAGACGCTGCAATCCCAGATCTGCTCGCTGTCGAGGGTGTTTTGTAAAGCCATTAAAGATTCACATCTGCTCCCTTCATGCGCTTATCTCACAGACGATCTGCTGCTGTAGTAAACACACACAGAGAGGGAAAGAGAGAGAGATCGCTCTCTGTATGGAGGACCAAGTGTAGAAAAATAAAATGCATGCAAATAATTGATTCAGTAAGGCAAATCTACTTTATTTTCTGTAGAATTGTGGCAGATTTGTACGATTATGCAGTATTAAATTGGGTGAAACTTTACAATAAAAAAAAACATTAATTCGTTCATTCTACGATTTATGAATTTAATTTAATTTTTTTGCTCTCTATTCTCATCCTGTACATAGTGCTGGAAATTTACTGTAAATTTATGCAAATACAAATTCTGGAATATTTTTTTACACTTATCTATTTACATGTTCTTAGCATTTTAATATTTAATATCCATTTATTATGCAAACTTTTCACAATTTATTTATTTCTCTCCTATAGTTCTCATTTGTTCATTTCTTCATTCCACGCGATAATAAAAGTGAATTATTTGATCAGTCAACCTATACATAAATGTATTATCCCCTCATTATAAAAACACAGAAATTAATACACATTTTATACTGATTTAATGCTAACTACTTTATATACGGATCCATTAGTATATTAATAAAAATATATAAATGCAATACTAAATTGGGTGAAACATTAAAATTAGGCTTTCTTTCTTTTGAGTGGATTGTAAATAAGTAAATGAGTATATAAATAAATAACGTGCTGTTTGTCTTGATCTGAGCTAGTTAAAGATGGAGGTCTGGAAGGGAAGGTGGTGATGTGTGTGTGTGTGTGTGTGTGTGAGAGAGAGAGAGATATGATATGATATGATCAAGTGTTTTTCTTAAGATGACTTGTGTTAAAGCACAAAGTCTCTTTGCTTTCACTCCCACGCGCTCCTCTTTTACATACTCCAAGCTTGAAGGTTTTTGGGCTGAAACGGATCTCTTATTTCTGTGTGACGAGGCCGATGCGATCCCAGCGTTTGTCCCAGAGCTGCTGCTGTTCTTCTCATTGTTGCTGCTTTAATTACATGTATCGCTCAGCTGCCTTCAAAACACTAGTAAAACCACGGATTTGATAAACTGTGTGTCAGATTCTCTCTGTAAATAAAACAATACTGACTGATGAATTTTAAAGATAAAATACTAAAAATGATACGGTAAAACCTGTTGAATCGGTTTATTTCCATACTTTATGCGCTGAAAAACTGGGTTAAATGTAATGGGACGTTGCATGCAAGTTTACAGTAAAATTCTGTTAAATCTACAGTTTTTGGAAGTGAAAAAGAGCACTTATTATTAGAACATTATTAGTTGTCTTATTATTTACAGTGAAAAAAAAACACATAAATGGACTTTCTTAGAATTCCCCGTGTGACATTTCACATTTACTGGTTTTCATTGAAATAATGGTTTCTTAGTCTTTCATATCAGTTAAGTACAGTAGGGTTTATTTTGTTACATCAATGTTTATTGCTTTTAAAAAACCACTGTAAATTATAAGATTACTTTTCCTTTTCACTTCCAAAAATGTTACTGTACAGTATTTTACTGTGAAATTACATAACATTTTTATTTTTGATACTTTACAGTTTTGTGAACTTACAATTAACCAATTACAAATCTTGTACAGTATTTTACGTTAAACGTTTTTACAGTGTGCCCTACCTACAGTATTTACTCAATTTTTCTTACTTAACAGTTACGTATGCATATGTATTTCATATGAAAATGACACGTGATACAGTATAAAGGAAATATTATAGATCCAAATTATTATAAACCTATTTGCGATTTATGACTAACATTTACCTTAATGTACTGATACACATCATAATAAGACAGGTGAGAAAACAGAAAGCCACGTGACAAAAATATTTATATAAAATATAATCATATGTGATGTCACAGGTTCAATGTCCTTTTTTTCTGTTTTTCACCATAAATTTGTGGTAATTCATACTTTTACATGTAAAAAAAAAACATAAATGTGACATAAAATAACAATACATATAATGTGATGATACAGATTTTTCTGTGAAATTAATTTTTGTAATAATTAATATTATAACAAGTATGCAAGTATTATTAATGAACACTAATTAAAATTTAAATTAAAATAATGCTATTTGAACAAAATAATACATTTAAATAAAATTTAAAATATAACACTAAAAAGAGTCTAGTTGCATCAAATATAAAAATACACTTTTTATTGGCAATATGAATACTAATATATTGCCATCTAATATGTGAGTGAATCTCACTTGGACCATATTTATATGAAAAAAAATCATAATAAAAATTATATTTTGCATAGAAAATGAAGCCTGACGATTTTCTCGCACTGTGAAATGAGTTTAGTGTCAATTAAGCAGTTAATTTTCCTCAGCAGTTCTCATTACTATAATGCAAAAAAACAATAATGATATTTGAACAGTAAATTATTTATACGTAATGGTTGTATTTGCTGTACTGCCCATCATTTATGTTGATTTTAATAAAAAAACGGTTGTGTTTGTGCGGGAGGGTTTGCATTGCTGTATTACAGTAATGAGAAACTAATGAGAAGCATCAAGAAAAATCATCTATTAGAATAAGTACAATTACAAACGAACTCAGAAGTAAAACGTCTGGATGTGTTAGAGTAATGAGGATTATGAAAATAATTCCCTAAAAATCTGACACGGTTTCTTTATGCAAAATATTTATCATTTGATTTTGGGCTGAAATATGACTTGGCTTTATGATCTTGGTTAGATTGACTCATGCACTGCAGTAAACGAGTTGTTAGTGTTGTGTTCATCTGCTTAGCTGGTGAATTGAGTAAATATTTCTATTTTGAAAAATAAACATTATATTATGTTATTATTTTATTTTATTTATTTTATTATTTATTCATTCATTCATTTTATTTATATTATTTATTTTATTATTTATTTATTTATTTTATTTTATTCATTTTATCATTCATTCATTCAATGAATGACCACAGAAGCAGTGTTCAGTCGCTGGGGGATATTTGTAGCAATAGACAACAATACATTGTATGGGTCACAATTATACATTTCTCTTTTATGCCAAAAATCATTAGGATATTAAGTAAAGATCATGTTCCATGAAGATATTTTGTAAATGTCCTACCGTAAATATATCACAACTGAATGTTTGATTAGTAATATGCATTGCTAAGAACTTCATTTGAACAACTTTAAAGATGATTTTCTCAATATTTAGATTGTTTTGCACCCTCAGATTCCAGATTTTCAAATATTGTCCGATCCTAACAAACATCATATCCTATCCTTATTCAGCTTTCAGATGATGTATAAATCTCAATTTAAAAAAATTGACTCTTATGACTGGTTTTGTGGTCCAGGGTCACATATTATATTATATTATATTAAAAATTATGACATAAAATGAATAATTTTTTAGATTACTAATCTAATGCAAAACATGCATTTCAGTGGTCTGAGACACTGTGACCGCAGTGCATATGATATTTGTAGGCATACGGATCAAACAGCTATATATCAGCTGTGCAGATTAGAGCACTCCAGGTCCAGGTGTGTTTTCAGATGTGCAGCTGAGTGTGAGCCGGAGCTCTGTTAACATCAGGGCCGTATTTGGAGCCTGTCACTCAGTGTCTGTGTTCAATCAGCCGCTGTTGTTGATCGCTGTCAATAGTGATCGCTCCCTACACCTTCTCGCTCTCACACTGCAGCTGCTGCTCTGAAAGCTAATTAAACATTTAGAGAGCCCAACTTTCTCAGCTGATTATTGCCCCTGAAGTTTGTCCGAAAACAAGCGAGAGAATGAGCGGAGAAATCGATAGGCCGCCTGCCTCGACGTCTTAATGTCAGCGGCGTGGGAGAGCTGATGTCTGTCAGGCGTCTTCTCTGCGTTCACTCGCTGGGCTCCGTCTAATGAGTTTGCTTTGAACCGCACACACACACACGCGCGCGCGCACACACACACACACACACTTAATTAGCTGTCCTGCTCCGCTTCACTCTTACTCTCCCTTCATCTTTCTGTGCAGTTTGGTTTTTACCTCAAAATGAGAAATAGAGGTTTAGGGAAGGGCCAAAATCCATCGTTTTACAATCGACTAGTTTTGGGGTTGTGTCTTAATGACTGGTCTTAAGAAAGCCTTGTATAATAACTACTATTGCATAATCAATAATCAGACCTGATCAGTTGGGTTTTTGTAACACAACAGCCAAAGACACTTTATAAAATAACACCGTCTGAATGTAATGTACAGCCTTTTCCCAGACAAATATTCAACAAATTAACAAATTTAGTGTCTGTCTATCCTTCCGTCTGTCCGTCCATCTATCTATCTATCTATCTGTCTATCCATCCATCCGTCCGTCCATCTATCCATTTATCCATCCATCCGTCTATCCATCTATTTATCTATCCATCTTTCTGTCCGTCTATCCATCCGTCAATCCGTCCATCTATCCATCTATTTATCTATCCATCTTTCCATCTATCTATCTATCCATCTATCTATCCCCTATCTATCCATCCATCCATCCATCTATCTATCCATCTTTCCGTCTATCTATCCATCCATCCATCCATCTATCCGTCTATCCATCTTTCCGTCTATCTATCCATCCATCTATTTATCTATCCATCTTTCCGTCTATCGATCCATCTATCCATCTGTTTATCCATCCATCCATCCATCCATTTATCTATCTATACTGTGTGTGTGTGTGTGTGTGTGTGTGTGTGTGTGTGTGTGTATATATGTATGTGTATATATATATATATATATGTACTCACAAATTAAATGAATATTCATTATTTATTTTTTATGATTTTGTTTTTATATTGTTAAAATTAGATTTGTTACATCATAATCTAATTGAGCAGTAACTTTAACCATCAAAGACAATCGAAGTAATTATGAAATTACATATAAAGATGTACTGAAGTCGTACTTACATAAGTGGGTCAAAAACACTCCAAAACTCAGCTAATACATTTTCATTTAACTGCAAATAACATGCAATTAAGTGTCTGAAAACATTGCATTCAGTTCACACTTAAAAGGGTCATCGGATGCAGAATTAATATTTTACAAGTAGTTTGAACTGAAATGTGTGTTAGCAGTGTGTGTACACATCCACCCTATAATGATAAATATCCACCCAGTGTTTTTTATTTATTTATTCATTCACAATGAATAATAACCCCTTACTAAAATCAAGCCGTTCTCAGATTCTTGGCTGTGTGATGTCACACAGACCCAGGCCCCTCCCACGATTGTTTGATTGACACTGGTGTTTTACCTTAGCTCCGCCCTGAGTGAGCTCCAAACAGTCCTGCATTGTTTCGACGCTGGAGCAGGAGTAGAACAGAATGCTTCCTAACAAGCGATCAAGGTCTTCTGTTGTTGGATGTAATAATGAACAGCAGTCGTCATTTACTCCCGACATCTGAGCCGCTGAAGACACAGTGCATTACGTTGTTTCTGAAGGGAATGCGCCCCCGATCTGTCTAAATGCGTCTATGTTCGCGCGAATCATTCGTGATCCAGCTTCACCTACAGAAGAAGTGAGTATAAGGTTTTTTATGAATCTTTGCAAATCGCCTTTCCTAATAATGTACTAGTTACCAAGTTCCGCGGCTAAATGCGGCCACAGTTTACAGTCTCACTCTCCCCTCGGAAGAGAGGGGCGGGGTCAGCGGAGCTCATTAGCATTTAAAGGCACATGCACCGAAATGGCTCGCTGTGAACAGAGCTGTTTTTGACAAGTTAAATGGGTGATGTTTTACACTACCATTGAGAAATTTTAACCAAACTAGACTTTTCATTAAGACCCTAAAGAAGCATATCAACTTGTTGAAAAAGGGCATCCGATTACCACTTTTAAGTATATTATTTTAAATTAAATTTTTAAAAGTATGCTAAAGGGAAGATAACACACACAGTTTTGGCCAATCTCATGTTAATCTTGAGTACCTTTTTTTTTTACTTTTTTGCATAAATTATGCTTGCAGGGGCAGATTATCATTTAATAAAAACCTATTTTCATGCGGTTCCTTGCACAACTGTGTTATGACCTCAAAACACTTTTTACCATAGTTCGTGATTTGTAAACTAACACATTTTGACGTTTGCATCACGTATGTTTGGCTTTTCTGACACAGTAAACTTGCTCGTTAGCGCACCCGGTACAGCATTGCACTTGTGCTGTGAAGCGCTCGGGTACGAGTCCTGTGAAGAGCTAAAAGACCTAAAGAAACAAGATAAAATGGTATGGTTAGGAATAGAGAAGAGGCAATTATTAATTCTGTCATAATTTGTCATAAATTATTTTTACTCACACTCGTGTTGCTCCAAACCTTTCTGACTTTGCTTCATTTTTAAAACGCTAAAGAAGTTATTTTACAGAATGTTTTTGTCCATATAATGACAGCGGATACTTAACAACCCTGGACCCCATTGACTTTCATTGTATGTCCAAAAAAATAAAAAACAGGAGACATTATTCAAAAGACTTTATTTTGTGCTTCACATGTTTAGAGTCAGTCAATGATGACAGACTCTTCTGTTTTTGGGAGAACTATCCGTTTAAGAACAGTTACAAAGTGTTGATGTTAAGTATTTGAATGTTCTTCTCCTTTAATCTCATTAGTACTTTGTATTTAAAAAACAAACAAGCAAAAAAACAACAGCACGTTTGGACATTGTGCCAAGTTTGATGCCATTAAAGGAGTGTTTCACCCAAAAATCACAATTTGCTGAAAATACTGTATACTCGCCCTTAGGGGTTTGTCCCTTCATAGGAATAGGTTTGGGGAAATGTAACATTGCATCAGTGTCTCAGCAATGGATGCTCTGCAGTGAATGGGTGCCGTCAGAATGAGAGTCCAAACAGCTAAAAAATCGTCTTAATGCTGGATGTGTTTCAGCTTTTGTCTTCTCCAGATGTTCACTGATGGACTGGAGTGCTGTGGATTATTGTGATGTTTTTATCAGCTGTTTGGACTCTTATTCTGACGGCACCCTCGGCTGTGTTTGTATAAGGCCGGTTCCTCCTGTTCGGCGCGAGGCTCGTCTGAGGCTCTCTTCTCGTGGCCTCAGCATTGTGTGGCAGTGACTCTCTGTGTGACAGGTAAAAGGAGCGAGCGCTAGCTTTGATCAGCGGTCTCAGGAGCGGTTAGGCCGGGAGGTGCTTCAGCTCTTTATTCCAGGAGATGAAAGCAGAGCAACAGTAGAAAACCCTGCAGAAGTAGAGCCGCTCTGTTCGCTCTGACTGTGAGTGGAGGGGCGGAGCCTGGAACTCCCGCGGTTGCCATGGGAAACACGTCGTTCAGAATCCCCCAAAACAAGCGGTTTTATGAGTGTAAAATGTTTCGCTCTATAATAAATCAAGTTGTAATACAATACAATAATAATACAACAGTTTTGTATCGTACCATCATTTTTTAATTTTTGTTTTTATATATATATATATTTTGTTTATACATTTTATTTGTTTTACTTTTTTTATGATTTAGTATTTTATTTTAATTGATTTATTTTACATTTATTTGTAGTTACTTTAATCTTAATATTCTATCTTTAAATAAAAATAATCTATAAATCTATATAAAATGAAATTATTTCATTTCATTTTTTTATTTTATTTTATTTATTATTAAAAAAATATTTTATTTTATTTTTTATTTTATTTAATTTGAATTTATTTCATTTCGTTTATCCCAGTGGCATTAGTTTGGCCATTGTAGAAGGTTACATAATTCCACTGCCTACAAATTGTAATACAATAGTTTTGTATTGAAGCATAATTTTTGACTTTGCAACATTTAATTAAAAAAGAATTAACAGTCAATATTGTGAGTCATCTCGGTACTTGCTATTTTACAATCCCTATAGAGCACTAAAACAGAAAAGGGAGGGAGTAAGGGTCATTTCTGAGCTCCATTCACTGCCTGTTTTGTGTCCAAACTGCAGTACTGGAACATATTGTTGGAAATGTTAGTGAATTACGATTCTCGTATGTGTCTGCAGTCAGAATCCAGACACTTGAGAAAGTGTTGGAGGTGAGAGCCAAGATGTGCGTTCGTCCTTGCGTGTCTTTGGCAACTGAGAAAGAGCGCAGGAGAGAAAGAGATGAATAAGGGCTTCCAGAGGAAGATGATGGGTGATGAGAGACGTGTGGGATATATCTATAACAGAGGGAAACAAAATCACATCATCAAACAATAGTAAGAGAGAAATATGAGCCTACAGTCCTTAAGGGACAACAACACTGAAAAGCTAGACTTTTACAACATTTATCTTCATCAGGCCACCTTCACACACACACACACAGAGAGAGAGAGAGAGAGAGAATTCAAAAACTCTACACAAAAGACTTAAAAACAATGCATACAGTAAACACATTAAAAACACCAGACCCTCATGAGATTATAAGGAAAACACCAAGATATCTTCAGATAATGTGCACAAAGCGCCATGACTACACCAAATTTGTTCAAACGTAGAAAGATCTTTCATAGCTCTATAAAAATTTAAGTCAATCGACACTCTAGATTTGACCAAAGTCAGAAAACACACATAAACATCATCACTAGAACTTTGTTCGATCGGTAACACTTTACTTGAAGGGGTGTGCATAAGACTGACATGACACCTTCATAATCATGACGTGACACATGTCATGAATATGAAGGAGGTTTTATGCATGTTTATGACAACTGTCATTAAGTGTCATTCGCTCAGTTGTCATTTTTAATGCAAATATTACATTATTTGACCTAACCCTAACCTAACCCTACCCCTAACCATAGCCCATAACAAAGACATCTCAAACAATGTCATCTTTGCATTAAAAATTACATAACTGAGCGAATGACACTTAATGACAGTTGTCATAAACATGCATAAAAACCCTTCATATTCATGACATGTGTCACGTCATGATTATGTAGGTGTCACGTCATGATTATGTAGGTGTCACGTCA
>NW_015506750.1:23852-41135 GCF_001515645.1 Sinocyclocheilus grahami
TGGACTGCGTATTACGAAAACTAACCTTATAATGTGCAGCAATTTTCATAAGATCAACCCTGTTGATTTGGAACAATTCAGCTTTCGTTGGATTCGCAATAAAAGATGTTAATTCAAACATGATTGATAAACGTCTTGGGTTAAAGAGAAAAACGAAAAAGCACTACACGAGCCAAAATTCACATCAATTGACTGTGATTCAACAAAGTTACAAAAGTAACAAATTCAAGTGTGAACAGATCAAAAAGATCACACAAAAGTCACACAAAATCAAGATCAATCCCGGACGAGCCCCCAAATGTTACGGCCCAAACCATCCAATAAAAGGACACAGGCCGAACATATTAAAAAGAATCACAACACCTGATGTGAATTTCAAGACGCCTCCATTTAATTAATTCACAGAGTTCAACTTGCATCTCCAGCAAATAATGTGCAACAATTCACAAAGAATATTTTATAAACAATCTAATAAATAACAACAAAGAAAGAATAATCAGCTCACGGGTAAGAAAGCCAGGGAAACAGACTCCTGACTACCCCTGTTCTCAGAGCAGAGTTCTTACCTGACTCCCGAAATAAAAATAAGAACTGGTGAGTCTTCCGGACCCCTGCTTCCCTCGCTCTGTATACATACTTACTAAATAAACAAAACGTGAACTAATAAATAAATACACTAACCGCTAATGATAAGTAAGAAAGTATATCACATATCAAACCCCACATTTACAAGTTAAACCTAAGCTTAAAGAAAAATAGGGCAAAAATATATAATAAAAAAACAAAAATATAGCCTCAGAGGCGATGAGAGAGACGCTTGCGAGAACAATGGGAAGCAGAGAGAGAGAGAGAGAGAGAGAGAGATTTGATTTTGAAAAAAACATTTTACAAATATTCAAAAACTCTACACAAAAGACTTAAAAACAATGCATACAGTAAACACATTAAAAACACCAGAACCTCATGAGATTATAAGGAAAACACCAAGATATCTTCAGATAATGTGCACAAAGCGCCATGACTACACCAAATTTGTTCAAACATGGAAAGATCTTTCATAGCTCTATAAAAATTAAAGTCAATCGACACTCTAGATTTGACCAAAGTCAGAAAACACACATAAACATCATCACTAGAACTTTGTTCAATCTTATTTTTTCGTCTAATATACACAGCCAACTTTGCTTGTCCTTTGTCAAAAAAAAAATTAAAAAATGGGAGACAAAACGTTTTTTTCTGAAAATATTTTAAAACCCAAAATAAAGTCTCAATTTGAAAAATGTTCATTAAACCTACCAAACAATTATTTTAACTTCACAAATAAAGGTTCTAATCTAAAACAGTGCATGAAAAATAGTCTCTCTTTGGAGACAGAAAGGGCATTCAGGATCAACTTCTGGGTTCATTACAGAGATAAAAGAGTTAACAGCAATGGCACCGTGCAAAACCCTCCATTGTATATCACCTACCCTCTTCGACAATGGTGGCTTATATAAAGATCTCCATTCGGGTTTTACATCATTGTTCAATCTTAAAACTGAACGCCATGGTGTATCAATTCTGCTAACAAAAGACTTCTTATTAAAGACCAAAACACAGGCTCTGTACAGTGCTTTACCTTCGCATGACAATAAATCTAAAACCAAAGATTCACATGATTTTAAAAGAAAACTAAGGCCTATATTTTCATCAAGAATGGGTTGCACAAATAAACAGGGAAAAGGATCCTCAATATCAGGAACACTAACCCCTGCAAAGAAATCTTTCAACATATGGTCCTCTTCAACTGTGAAACATAGTCTTAACTTGGTTAAAAACTGAGAGAACAAGCGAATAGATCTAATTCCCAAACGCTTGGAAGTTGCCTCCACATGCTCAAAGTGAGGCCCAGTTAGAGTCAATAAATGTCCCAAAGTGAAAACCCTGGATTCCCGAAGAGAGGCACTGAAACCTAGTAGGTTACAGCGTGTAGTAACGTCCAGGCGGGCCCCAAGAATCAATGGCTCCAGTAATAACCAGTGGAGAGAAAAAAAGTTCTCCGTCTTACTGACACGAAAAAAACTCCACATTTTGAAAAGATTCTGATAAAAAACAGGCAGTTCTGATAAATCCAACTTCGTAGGATCCATTAAAAAAAGCGATTTATCCAGTCCAAAACCTCCAAGGGTGCGCAGAATCGTGCAGCTAACAGCACGCCAGCTACAATCTATTGAACCATCCAAGAACCTTTGTAAAAAACGTAAACGGAAGGCAGCAAACCTACTTTGTAAATGAATTAAACCTTGTCCACCTTCTTCTTTGGGGAGGTATAAAATACTCCGTGGAACCCAATGTAATTTATCCCAAAAGAAATTCACAAGAATGGCTTGAACTTCAGATAAAAACTGTGAAGAAGGGTATACACATGCCAATCTATGCCAAAGTGAGGAAGCAACTAAATTGTTGACCATAAGAGTCCGCCCTCTGTAGGACATATTTGGTAGCAACCACTTCCATTTATCCAAGCGCCCTTTGACTTTTTCCAACACCCCCTCCCAATTCTTCTGTAAAAAACCTGCGTTTTACATTCCAGTAGATGTGCTAACTGAGCTTTCTTCTTAGAGCAGGCTTCCAAATGTTGAATTTCACCAGTAGAGTGAGCCAATTTCTGAGATTCAAGTATCTCTCTTTCCAAAAGTTCTAAGACTCTTTAGTGACGTTGTGAGTGTACTGTTGCGTAAACTGTTTTATCTGGATCTTACCAAAGTCCCACCACTGTTGTAATGGATGAAAGGAACACTTCATTGTTTTGTGCACTTCCCGAAAGGACTTGAATGATTCCTTAAAAAAATTATAATTTAACAGCTTAGTGTTAAAGTGCCAATATGCACTTTTGGGTTTAATTGAGTTTAGAATAAAATGACAATGCACCATACTGTGATCTGAAAAACTTACTGGTGTAATATAACACCTACTAAAAATGTTGAGATGAAAATTAAAACTATAAAATCGGTCCAGTCTGGCCAAGGATATAACATTATCACGTTTGTGAACCCAAGTGTACTGCCTTTCACTGCCATTTAAAGACCTCCAAATATCACATAATTCATATTTTTTAATCATATGAATAATGAGGTTCAATGTGATTCCTATCTAAATTGAGCTCAATGCAATTGAAATCACCACCTAGAAACAAAAACTCTTCAGGACAACAGTTTTGTAAGGTCGAACACAGTGTGTCTAAAAAAACGAATCTTTCAACTGGTACAGTTGGAACATACACACAAATAAAAATAAACACATAATTTTCAAAAACTGCTTGAACTTTTAAGAGCCTACCTTTAACAATTTCATCAACTACGTAAGAAACAGGACTAAAGTTCTTTGCAAATAAAATGGCCACCCCCCCACTGACTGAAGTATTATGACTTAGCACAGCAGTGCCATCAAACTCCCTCACCCAGTCAACAGCATTTTTCACATCACTGTGTGTTTCTTGTAAAAAAGCAACATCAATAATTTTCTGTATAATTACTTCATATATATATTTGCTCTTTTTCTAACATCTCTTGCACCATTGACATTCAAAGTGGCTAAATGCACTTCACTCATAACTAATAGAAAGTGAAAAAACAAACCAAGAAGCAAAGAAAAAATAGCATTTCTGCTCTTAAGGTTAACAAATGTCATTATTCAGGGCAATGTTAAGATTTCTCACAATTTTCTTTAAACTGTAGACTTCTTTGTTTGTGAAAGAACCCTCTGCCATTAGGCCTTTGGCTTTTTCCACAAACTGCTCTAGATCGGGAAAATATTCCTGCACACACACACCTCTTTTATTTTTAGTCGATCTGAGGAATAACTTGATGTCATCAAGCTCATAATTCCGGCCAGCAAACTCACACTGAGAGAGAGACACACACTAGAGTCAGAAGCCGCTCCTCGTCCTTATGCATTTCACTTTTTTTTGCTTATTTTAGCATCAAGTACTTTGTCACTTTTCTTCCTTTTTTGAGGTGTTTTAAAAACAGATGGCTCATTTTCCATTCTAGGACAGTTAATCACCTCACACATTTCTTGCAGTTGAGCTGAAGTACTATCATTTTGCTCATCACCATTGTCTCTGGAACATTGTGCCACACATGCTGCTAGATCCTTCACACCAGCATCTGAAAGCGTTTCAGCGTGAGCCGAGGCCGACCCAGTCTCAGACTCACTGGATAGACCTGTAGCCGCCGCCACCACCGAGCCTTCCCCCGGGGATGTCCCCGCCGCTGCACCGGCAACACCAGCCGCATCACCACTCTCAGCACTCTCGCTTACCGCATTCCTTTCATTTACTGCAACTTTGTCAGGACAGTTGCGAATTAAATTCCCAAACTTGTTACAACCAAAACATTTCATCTTTGCAGTGGTGACAAAAACAACATAATCAAAATCGTCAATCCGAAAATTGAGTGACATGTCCAGATCAGCGTCATCCTTAATGATCATATAAGCGAAACGCCTAAAAGAAACAATATGCCTCAACAGAGGCAACACACTGCTGATTGGGATCTTTTTGATCGGGGAGACCAATTTATCATATCTAGATAATGCCTGAGTTAAAATATCATCGCTCACAAAAGGTGGGACATTTGACACAGTGACTCGCTTAGCCGGTAGAGAAAGGGGCAGAACAGGGACAAGTTCACCACTGATAACTATGCCGTGCTCAACTACTTCATTAGCTTTATCTATACTGTCAAGAAACACTACATTGGCACCGTTCATTCTTGAGGCGGACAGCACACTCTCATGCCCCACCACCTCTCCAACTGCCAAACAACAATCTTCCACACTCACCGCGGACTGCGCTTAACCCCTGCATGCGTGGGGCCGACATGCTTCCTCAATAAAGCGGATGGCACGCAGCCCGAAAAACACAAAAACAACAACTAGACACACACAGTTTAGGATAGACACAGCAAAGAGAGGGAAAAAGAAAAAGAAAGTTTCACTCACAGCACTCCACTCGCACTCACAGCACTCTGCCTACCCACACTCACACATGCACCGGGAGAGGGAGAGAGAGAGAGAGTCAACCTGAAGAAAACCAAAATTATGATCTTTCAGAAAAATCCAGATCCCAGGGAACACCACACACATTTACATTAGGCACTCAGCAGATAACACACACATCACACTACAACTACCTGGGTTTGAAAATCACATCCACGGGAAACTTTAATCATGCTGTGAATGAACTGAGAGATAAAGCATGCAGGGCCTTCTACGCCATCAAACGGCAATGTCCTATAGAGATCCCTATTAGAATTTGGCTGAAAATATTAGAATCAGTAATTGAGCCCATTGCCCTCTATGGCAGTGAGGTGTGGGGTCCACTGACAAATCCCAATCAAGATTTCACCAAATGGGAAAAACATCCGATCGAGACCCTGCATGCAGAACTCTGTAAAAATATATTACACGTGCACCGGCACACAACAAATAACGCATGCAGGGCAGAATTAGGCAAATATCCTCTAATCATAAAGATACAAAAAAGGGCAATTCAATTCTGGAAACATCTGAAGCTCAGTGACCCCCAATCATATCATTATAAAGCCCTGCAAGACCAAGAGATGAGCAAAGAAAGCAAGCCCCTCCCTCAGCTGATCCAGAGCTTCAGTCCTGATGCTTCACTAACATCTACTGCTGCTCTGCATCACAGCATCAGAATCAGTCAGATTACTGCACAGATCAAACAGAGCTACATCACTCACTGGCAAACCCAAACACAACAGCAGAGTAAAGTGCAATGCTATCTGGCCCTAAAGAGAGAGTACAGTACGGCAGAGTATCTGTACACAGTGTCAGATAAGAAACTGAGAAGCACGTTGAGCAGATACAGACTCAGCGGACACAAGCTGATGATAGAGACGGGCAGACACAGAAAAACATGGCTGCCACCGGAGCAGAGACTGTGTTCACACTGTGATCTGAATCAGATGGAAACAGAGCTGCACTTCCTAACAGAATGCCCCAAATACACAGATATACGGACAGTGTTCTACGATAAAATACAGCAGATCCATCAGACATTTCAACCTCTCTCAGACCAGGAGAAAGTGGCGTATCTGTTAGGAGAACAGAAGAACTGCTGTGTGTTTGCTGCTCAATATGTGTCTGCCTGTCACCACAGAAGAGAACACACTCAGCCTGCCCTGATCTGATGTTTCCAGCACAGCTACATTATATTAGGCCAGATTACTCTATTATATTACTTAGATCTATATTCTGCTTCTGTAAATGTCTAATCACTTATTTTATTTTTATTTCTAGTTTATATACTTATACATTAGTAATTAATTTTACACTACATGTTTAATACTTTTTATATATTATTATATTATTATTTTTCTTTCTGTTAATACATGTGTACTATTTGTGAGCAGTCCAGCTGCAATTGCTTTGGCAATACAAATGTATAATTTTTGTCATGCCAATAAAGCACTCTTAAATTGAAATTGAGAGAAAGTTCAGTTATATGGATTAGATGGGGATTCTTACGTGGACGAATTGTAACCTCATTTTTGTAAGAGTAACTTTATTTACAAATTATTAGTAAGAATCACTTGTGTATGTAGTTACATAAAGAGCAGGCGACCTCAAAATTGTCTATGTACATCTGCACTAGATGGATAACTTTGGGCAAGATTATTTTATTATTGAATTGAATTTTTTTTTATGGAATTCATTCTATTTAATATTTGTTTTTATTTAATTAAATTTTTTTTTTATTTTGCCTATTTTTATTATTTAATATTTTTCTTATTGTTTTTTTCTTATTTTGTTTTTTTTTGTATTTTATTTTATCTAATTGTTTTGGTTTATTTTTATTTAAAATAAATGCAATTTTATTGTCTTTTAATTGTATTTATTTATTTGTTTGTTTTATTTATTTATTTATTTTAATTCCCATTTACATAACATTTGTCTAAGCTGTCATAGAAGATCATAGAAGGTTACATAATTCTACTACCTACAATCTGAGACATTAACATGCCTGTGAGGCCCAAAAAAGTTATAGAAATATGATAAAAATACGACAAAACAGTGGTCACATGATCCAATTTTGTCCTCATTGTTTTTTTCTAGCATTTTTTTTACTTCTGTTCATATGAGATCGAGGTAAATTAGATCTTCACAGTTATGGAATTTCATAGGCGTCTGCGCGGTCTAATTTGATATGATCTAAACGTTCTCTGACCTTTGTTAATAAGCTTGAGTGAGACTGATTGGTCTCCATGAGGGCTGTGTAAAAGAGCACATCACACTTTCACCATGTTCTGCTCACATGGCCCAGAAATAAAGAAAGAAATAGCAGTGAATTTAATCTGCTGTCTTATTAACCTTTAGAAGAGGTTTTTGAACATATGGAGAGTGTAATTCTGTCAGTGTTCGCAGCTTCTCTTTAGCAGGTTTCTCTGCGCTTCTACAAATGATAACAAATCTGGCCGCCTTTATCTGGGCTCTTTCTTTCTCAGGGGCCTCATCAATACATCGATATATCTCCTCTGTCAGCACCGTCCGCTGCAGATCATCTCTGTCTGTGTGTTACCGAGGGAAATAAAGCCAGGTTTCACAGCGCTTTGCTTTGTTATTGACTTTTTTGGAACATGGCATGTTTGAGCTGATACTTACATGGACAGCACTCAAAGACATTAATAAACTACCAGCTGTAGTATTGATTTCTAAGCATACACAATTACTGCCCGTCACATTTGTGTTGAGCCTATTTTTGTCTTTTGGCTATGAAGAGGATGTTGATATTTTTTAAACGCTCATTATGTTCACAGTCGCCCACCTAGAATTTCAAGAGCCGTTTAATGTGTCAGATACTCTGAGTCGGCCGTGATCAGCTTGTTTTCAGCATTAGACCGATGTCTTTGGGCCATGTGTAGTATCTTGCTGTTTTCAGTGTCTTGTGGCTCATTAAATATTATTTTATTTTATTTTATTTTATTATTTAAATTTAATTAGATTTGATTTATTTTATTTTGTCTTATTTGTTTTTTTTATTTTGTTTAATTTTATTCCATTATTTTATTGTATTGCATGAATTTATTTATTTAAATAATTTTATATTGTCTTATTGTTGGGATATTTATTTTATTCTATTATTTCATTTATTTTTAATTTACTTTGTTTTATTTTATTTTGCCTTATTATATTTTTTCATTTAATTTAATTCATGTATTTTTTATTTTAATTTATTTCACCTTTTTATTTAATTTAATTTAATTTATTTTATTATTTAAATTAAATAAAATTTATTTTGTCTTATTTTTTGTGTTATTTTGTTTATTTTTTGTTTAAATTTTATTGCATGCATTTATTTAAATTAATTGTATATTGTCTTATTGTTTGGTTATTTATTTTATTCTATTATTTCATTTATTTATTTATTTTTTATTTACTTTGTTTTATTTTATTTTGCCTTTTTTAATTTTATCTCTTGTATTTTTATTTTATTTTTGTTTCATTTAATTTAATTAGTGTATTTTTTATTTTAATTTATTTCACCTTGTGCATTTTCATTTTATTGTGTTGTATTTTATTATATTTTACTTTATTATTATTATTATTTTTAAATCATTCCCTGTTCATCCCAGAAGCTGTTGTTCTTGAACATCAATGAAGGTTATATAATTCCACTTACATTTGAAACATTACCATGCCTGTGAGGCCCCCAAAAAGTGCTATAATATGATTAGGCAGTTTTGAGATGAAGTCAGAGCAGAACTACAACTAAGATTTTGGCCAAATCATCCACTTTTGTCCTAATTTCTAATAGGGAGATTTTTATATTTTTTGAACATGTATAATTTTTACAGTTGCCCACTATAAGTTCAAGAGCCATCAGCAGAGTTACGAGTGAGTGTTTCAGCATCAGACCGACTTTTCTAAAGTCTCTCTCTCTGTTTTGAGAAACCGCTGGCTCTTCTGGCAGTTTCTGCTTCACATTAATGCCTGGGGGAGATTCAGAGGCTGTAATGGCTCTCTCTGTATCGCTGTCCGGGTTCTCTTTCCAGAGCCGGCGTTCACATGTTTGTGTGATCTGATGGACGCTTATTCACAGGTGGATCTGCAGACAGTCGTCTGAGAGCCTTTAGCCACCTCTTACTCTGCTTTACATACAGCTTGAGTTAAACAAGTCAACAGGAATGATTCTAAATCCGCCTAATGATTTTGGTGCAACAGATTCCATTCCTCAGCAAAAAAAAACAAAAAAAAAAAAACAGTATTTTGTCAAGCTTCCTAGGAAATTATCAAAACATCATAAAAACAAGATAAATTGCATAAGATAAAGACCTAAGGCTAATGATGATGATGCTGCTGATGCTGATGCTGCTGCTGCTGATTATGCTGCTGATGCTGATGATGCTAATGCTGCTGCTGTTGCTGATGATGCTGCTGCTGATTATGCTGCTGATGCTGATGATGCTAATGCTGCTGCTGTTGCTGATGATGCTAATGCTGTTGATGCTGCTGATGCTGTTGCTGCTGATGCTAATGCTGCTGATGCTGTTGCTGCTGCTGCTGATTATGACGATGCTGCTGCTGATGATGCTGCTGCTGCTACTGATGCTGTTGCTGCTGATGATGATGCTGCTGCTGCTGATTATGACGATGATGCTACTGCCGCTGCTGCTGATGATGCTGCTGATGCTGTTGCTGCTGCTGATGATGCTGCTGCTGCTGATTCTGCTGCTGCTGCTGATGATGCTGCTGCTGCTGTTACTGCTGCTGCTGCTGATTATGATGATGATGCTGCTGCCGCTGCTGATGATGCTGCTGATTCTGTTGCTGCTGCTGATACTGATTATGATGATGATGATGATGATGCTGCTGATGCTGTTGCTGCTGATGATGATGCTGTTGCTGCTGATGCTGCTGCTGATTATGACGATGATGCTACTGCTGCTGCTGCTGATGATGCTGTTGCTGCTGATGATGATGCTGCTGATGATGATGCTGCTGCTGATTATGATGCTGCTGCTGCTGATGCTGTTGCTGCTGCTGATTATGATGATGCTGCTGCTGCTGCTGCTGCTGATTATGATGATGATGATGATGCTGCTGATTCTGCTGCTGCTGCTGTTGCTGCTGCTGCTGATGATGATGAGGCTGCTGCTGCTGCTACTGATGATGCTGATGCTGCTGCTGATGATGATGATGATGCTGCTACTGATGATGCTGCTGCTGCTGCTGATGATGAGGATGATGAAGCTCATGTCTCTCTGTCTGCAGCTCAGGGTCTGGTGTTTCCTCCGCTGGCGCTCTGGCTGACCGTGGCTCTGGCTGTGTGTTTGCTGGCTCTGCTGGTCGCTCTGGCCGCCGTCTGCCACAGGAAGATCAGAGAGAGCTGTGAGGAGATGAGAGCCGGTGAGGAACACATTACATAACCATAGTCTGCATCTCTGGTTCCTCATCCGCTCTTAACGTGTGCGGCTGAGTTTAGGCCTGGTCTCATTCTCAGATGTCATGGCCTCGACACACTTTCATATTATCATGTTTTATTTTAGACCGGCCTTAATCCAGCTGTGGTGGTTCACTCTAAATGTCCAGAAGCCAAACGTCATGCCACTAGACACAATTCTGGCTACACGAGGCCTACTAATGAGAGAATGTTTCAATGGTCTTTACTCCTATATATAAATATGTAGTAAAGTATAATAAAGTTTGTGTGTGTGTTAATGTTAATTAAGTTACATATATTTAATTTAATTATGTAATTAAAATAATACAGTTAATCAATATGATAATATTGATAATTAATACAAAATCAATAAAATGAATTTTGAAATGTAAAAATAATAAATCAATAAATTGCGTTTAAAAATAAATCATAAGATTAATCACGTTAACCACATAATTAAAAAAAAGTTATACAATTTAAAAATTATAAGTTGAATTAGAAAAACATTGAATAAAAAGGTGTATATGAAAATACATTGATGTATATTACATATATGTAATTTTCAATTATGTAGTTAGAAATAAATAATATAATTGATATTAATATGATAATATTGATAATTAATAAAAATAAATAAATAATGAAATATAAAAAAAGAATAAACCAATAAATTAAATTGAAAGGGTCATCGGATGCCCATTTTCCACAAGTTGATATGATATATATTCTTGATATATATTCTTTAGGGTCTTAATGAAGAGTCGATAACATACTTTGGTTAAAATTTCTCAATGGTAGTGTAAAACATCACCCGTTTAACCTGTCAAAAACAGCTCTGTTCACAGCGAGCCGTTTCGGTGCATCTGCCTTTAAATGCTAATGATCTCTGCTGACCCCGCCCCTCTCTTCCGTGGGGTGATGCCAAGCGGCAGCCTCCCGCTCTCTCTCGTGAAGCCAACACGGAAGTGACTTAATCTGCAATTCATCGACTGGCCGCTAGAGGCTGGCTGCAAAAGGGAGTCAGTCCCATAGACTCCTCATGTTAAAATGCCCAACTTTACAGCAGAAAAAAACATGTTTACAGCCTGGTTCAAAAAATGATTTTGGTCTATATAGCTAATTTTGCCCTTCATGACAACTGTGAGGGGGGTGCATTTTTTTATAACTCATCCGTTTAAATTATATTAAGCCTTAAAGTTCTGCATAATTAAGGGCGTGGCCACTTCAGTGACAGGTGTATTGCCGCTGCGGTCACCGGCGTCGAGCAAGGTGGGCGTGGTTTCAGCAACCAGCTCCCGCCTCTTTGCCCATTTTTGATTATCCGGGAGTGAGGTAAAACACCCGTGTCAATCAAACAATCGTGGGAGGGGCTTGGGTCTGTGTGACATCACACAGCCAAGAATCTGAGAACGGCTTGATTTTAGAAAGGGGTCATGATTTATCAATATTCAAAAAAATAAAAACACAGTGGATTTTTATCATTACAGGGTGGATGTGTACACACACTGCCAACACACATTTCAGTTCAAACAACTTGTAAAAGTACATTTTCCATCCGATGACCCCTTTAAAAAATTAAATCAAAATCATGAGATTAACCACGTTATAAATTGAATTTAAAAAAAAGGAGAAAAAATATATATGAAAAATAAACACACACACACACACACACACACACACACACATATATATATATATATATATACACATTAAAAAAATGTATATTTAAATATCGTAAATAAATACATAAATAATTTTGTAACACTTTACAATGTGTCATTTGTTAACATGAGTTAATGTATTAACTAACATGAATGAACAATGAACAATATTTATTACACTGTTTTTAATCTTTGTTAATGTTAGTTAATGAAAATACAGTCGTTCGTTGTTCGTTCATGTTAGTTCACAGTGCATTAACTGATGCTAACAAACACAACTTGTGATTTGAATAATGCATTAGTAAATGCTGAAGTTAACATTAACTAAGATTAATAAATGCTGCAGAATTATTGTTAATTATTAGTTCATGTTAACAAATATAGTTAACTAATGAACCTTATTATAACGTGTTACAATTTAATAAATCAAATGAAATCATGAGATTAATCACCAAATGTTTTATTATATTATACAGTGACAGCCATCGTTTTCTTGCTTTTAGCTGTATGCATCTAGCAGTACTATAACGGTACATAAAGATACAATGTCCACTTAATAGAAAGTGAATATTTTTCATATAATATTTAAAACAATGTAATACATAGAAGTCTATGTATCAGCTTCGATCTTAGAAAGGAGGTCCCTCACAAGGGAATAATCATGTTTGGGCGTCCGTGGCATCAAAACGTTTCAGTCCCCCCCGTGTGAAGATGATAGTGTGCAAACTCACACATTGCACACAGTTTGTTGTTTTGTCTGCGTGGCTCAGTTCATCGTTCACACGAGCTGAATGCTAAAGCCAGAGGAGTCCCGTTCTGCCAAAACCCCACTCTCCTCCAGTGTCGCTGAAGTTCATTAGCGCCATGAGATAATTAGTCGCGCCGTGTAACTAGGGAGCGCAGAACTTGGAGGTTGAAATGACAGGAAGAAAGACTGATGTGTGGAGGAGAAGTGCTGGCAGAGAGATAGAGATGGATTCAGCCGTCACGTGAAGAGAACGAGAGGCGTAATGAGGTCTGTGTGTGGAGCAGGAGACATTTAAATAAAGGTCATTGCAGCACTGCACGGGACTCCTGGGCTTTTAAAAATACATCTGCATCTGCGAGACAGAGAGTGGGAGAAAGAGTAAATATCTGGCCAGAGAACCACAGCAAACAGTGACATGGACTGGAATGAACACGTGTTGAGTCCAGAGCAAATAAACCAACTCTTTCTCCAGTAACCCATGCAGGAATTCTGGAATAAGATTTGGTGAACGGGTCAGCAGTCTGTTGAAGTAATTGAGTTGTTGAGTGAGTCAGATACTCTGCTTTCCCATTCCACTCCTGCTGTTCTCGTCTCCCCATCAGTGGCCTGGCTTTTGAGCTGAAATTTGGCGCTGTAATTAGCCTTTTCCACGTCTGGTTCTCACTGGAGAACTTGCTCCTGTTGCAGCTTGTCATCAGCTTTTAGTCAATAACATTTTCAGTTTGACATGGCTAAAACTGCAGCTTAGCTTACTGTATATTATACAACTTGGTTTATTAGACCACTTATTAAGAAATTAATTGTATATAAATAATAAAAATACTAATTATTTGGGTAACACTTTATTTTAAGGTGTCCTTGTTACACATATTGCATGTACTTACTATTATAATAACAATTAATTATGCATAATTACATGCAAGTAAACCTGAGCCAAACCCTAATCCTAATCCTAACCATAAACATAAAGTAAATACATGTAGTTAATTAATATTACTCATACATAAATGTATAATTACACTGTAACAAGGACACCTTAAAATAAAGTGCAACCATTATAAATAAATTATTAGGAATAGTTTCAATAATATTCATTTAATAATAATAATTAATAATTAATAATAATATTTCTTGTAAATATTTGTGTAATTATATAACATAGATTAAATAATTATTTATATAAAATAAATAATTATATTAAATAGCTTTAATAATATTAATTCTGCAATTCTGTAAATAATACATTTATATGAAATTATATACGGTGGGGAAAAAAAGTATTTAGTCAGCCACCAATTGTGCAAGTTCTCCCACTTAAAAAGATGAGAGAGGCCTGTAATTTTCATCATAGGTATACCTCAACTATGAGAGACAAAATGAGAAAAAAAATCCAGAAAATCACATTGTAGGATTTTTAAAGTATTTATTTGCAAATTATGGTGGAAAATAAGTATTTGGTCAATAACAAAATTTAATCTCAATACTTTGTTATATACCCTTTGTTGGCAATGACAGAGGTCAAAAGTTTTCTGTAAGTCTTCACAAGGTTGTCACACGCTGTTGCTGGTATTTTGGCCCATTCCTCCATGCAGATCTCCTCTAGAGCAGTAATGTTTTGGGGCTGTCGCTGGGCAACACGGATTTTCAACTCCCTCCAAAGATGTTCTATGGGGTTGAGATCTGGAGACTGGCTAGGCCACTCCAGGACCTTGAAATGCTTCTTACGAAGCCACTCCTTCGTTGCCCAGGCGGTGTGTTTGGGATTTGCACAATTGGTGGCTGACTAAATACTTTTTTGCCCCACTGTAAATAGATCAAATAAAATAATTTATTTAAATAATTACATTTAATAGTTGAAATAATATTCAATATATTACATTATATCATGGTCTGTCTGAATACTCGATTCTGATTGGCCGGCAGGTATGCATTAAAACCGTTTAATGAACAGGTAGTTCCAAGTCAGTTTGATTATCGTTCTGTAATAATGTGCTGCTTTCATTAACACACACAAAGAGACAGAGAGAGAGAGAGAGGAGGTGCAGAAGGAGTGAGTGTGAGTGTGTGAGGAGGTGCAGAAGGAGTGAGTGTGAGTGTGTGAGGAGGTGCAGAAGGAGTGAGTGTGAGTGTGTGAGGAGGTGCAGAAGGAGTGAGTGTGAGTGTGTGAGGAGGTGCAGAAGGAGTGAGTGTGAGTGTGTGAGGAGGTGCAGAAGGAGTGAGTGTGAGTGTGTGAGGAGGTGCAGAAGGAGTGAGTGTGAGTGTGTGAGGAGGTGCAGAAGGAGTGAGTGTGAGTGTGTGAGGAGGTGCAGAAGGAGTGAGTGTGAGTGTGTGAGGAGGTGCAGAAGGAGTGAGTGTGAGTGTGTGAGGAGGTGCAGAAGGAGTGAGTGTGAGTGTGTGAGGAGGTGCAGAAGGAGTGAGTGTGAGTGTGTGAGGAGGTGCAGAAGGAGTGAGTGTGAGTGTGTGAGGAGGTGCAGAAGGAGTGAGTGTGAGTGTGTGAGGAGGTGCAGAAGGAGTGAGTGTGAGTGTGTGAGGAGGTGCAGAAGGAGTGAGTGTGAGTGTGTGAGGAGGTGCAGAAGGAGTGAGTGTGAGTGTGTGAGGAGGTGCAGAAGGAGTGAGTGTGAGTGTGTGAGGAGGTGCAGAAGGAGTGAGTGTGAGTGTGTGAGGAGGTGCAGAAGGAGTGAGTGTGAGTGTGTGAGGAGGTGCAGAAGGAGTGAGTGTGAGTGTGTGAGGAGGTGCAGAAGGAGTGAGTGTGAGTGTGTGAGGAGGTGCAGAAGGAGTGAGTGTGAGTGTGTGAGGAGGTGCAGAAGGAGTGAGTGTGAGTGTGTGAGGAGGTGCAGAAGGAGTGAGTGTGAGTGTGTGAGGAGGTGCAGAAGGAGTGAGTGTGAGTGTGTGAGGAGGTGCAGAAGGAGTGAGTGTGAGTGTGTGAGGAGGTGCAGAAGGAGTGAGTGTGAGTGTGTGAGGAGGTGCAGAAGGAGTGAGTGTGAGTGTGTGAGGAGGTGCAGAAGGAGTGAGTGTGAGTGTGTGAGGAGGTGCAGAAGGAGTGAGTGTGAGTGTGTGAGGAGGTGCAGAAGGAGTGAGTGTGAGTGTGTGAGGAGGTGCAGAAGGAGTGAGTGTGAGTGTGTGAGGAGGTGCAGAAGGAGTGAGTGTGAGTGTGTGAGGAGGTGCAGAAGGAGTGAGTGTGAGTGTGTGAGGAGGTGCAGAAGGAGTGAGTGTGAGTGTGTGAGGAGGTGCAGAAGGAGTGAGTGTGAGTGTGTGAGGAGGTGCAGAAGGAGTGAGTGTGAGTGTGTGAGGAGGTGCAGAAGGAGTGAGTGTGAGTGTGTGAGGAGGTGCAGAAGGAGTGAGTGTGAGTGTGTGAGGAGGTGCAGAAGGAGTGAGTGTGAGTGTGTGAGGAGGTGCAGAAGGAGTGAGTGTGAGTGTGTGAGGAGGTGCAGAAGGAGTGAGTGTGAGTGTGTGAGGAGGTGCAGAAGGAGTGAGTGTGAGTGTGTGAGGAGGTGCAGAAGGAGTGAGTGTGAGTGTGTGAGGAGGTGCAGAAGGAGTGAGTGTGAGTGTGTGAGGAGGTGCAGAAGGAGTGAGTGTGAGTGTGTGAGGAGGTGCAGAAGGAGTGAGTGTGAGTGTGTGAGGAGGTGCAGAAGGAGTGAGTGTGAGTGTGTGAGGAGGTGCAGAAGGAGTGAGTGTGAGTGTGTGAGGAGGTGCAGAAGGAGTGAGTGTGAGTGTGTGAGGAGGTGCAGAAGGAGTGAGTGTGAGTGTGTGAGGAGGTGCAGAAGGAGTGAGTGTGAGTGTGTGAGGAGGTGCAGAAGGAGTGAGTGTGAGTGTGTGAGGAGGTGCAGAAGGAGTGAGTGTGAGTGTGTGAGGAGGTGCAGAAGGAGTGAGTGTGAGTGTGTGAGGAGGTGCAGAAGGAGTGAGTGTGAGTGTGTGAGGAGGTGCAGAAGGAGTGAGTGTGAGTGTGTGAGGAGGTGCAGAAGGAGTGAGTGTGAGTGTGTGAGGAGGTGCAGAAGGAGTGAGTGTGAGTGTGTGAGGAGGTGCAGAAGGAGTGAGTGTGAGTGTGTGAGGAGGTGCAGAAGGAGTGAGTGTGAGTGTGTGAGGAGGTGCAGAAGGAGTGAGTGTGAGTGTGTGAGGAGGTGCAGAAGGAGTGAGTGTGAGTGTGTGAGGAGGTGCAGAAGGAGTGAGTGTGAGTGTGTGAGGAGGTGCAGAAGGAGTGAGTGTGAGTGTGTGAGGAGGTGCAGAAGGAGTGAGTGTGAGTGTGTGAGGAGGTGCAGAAGGAGTGAGTGTGAGTGTGTGAGGAGGTGCAGAAGGAGTGGGTGTGGGTGTGTGTGTAAGGAGGTGTAGAAGGAGTGAGTGTGAGTGTGTAAGGAGGTGTAGAAGGAGTGTGTGTGTAAGGAGGTGTAGAAGGAGTGGGTGTGTGTGTGTGAGGGGGTGTAGAAGGAGGGGGG
>NW_015506750.1:41547-42422 GCF_001515645.1 Sinocyclocheilus grahami
GTGTGAGTGTGTGTGTAAGGAGGTGTAGAAGGAGTGAGTGTGTAAGGAGGTGCAGGAGTGAGTGTGTGTGAGTGTGTAAGGAGGTGTAGAAGGAGTGAGTGTGTGAGGGGGTGTAGAAGGAGGGAGGGGGGGGGGGGGGAGGTGTAGAAGGAGTGAGTGAGAGTGTGTAAGGAGATGTAGAAGGAGTGAGTGAGAGTGTAAGGAGGTGTAGAAGGAGTGGGTGTGTGTGAGTGTGTAAGGAGGTGTAGAAGGAGTGAGTGAGTGTGTAAGGAGGTGTAGAAGGAGTGTGTGTGTGTGTGTGTAAGGAAGTGTAGAAGGAGTGAGTGTGTAAGGAGGTGCAGGAGTGTGTGTGTGTGTGTGAGTGTGTAAGGAGGTGCAGGAGTGAGTGTGTAAGGAGGTGTAGAAGGATTGAGTGTGTAAGGAGGTGCAGGAGTGTGTGTGTGAGTGTGTAAGGAGGTGCAGGAGTGAGTGTGTGAGTGTGTAAGGAGGTGTAGAAGGAGTGAGTGAGTGTGTAAGGAGGTGTAGAAGGAGTGTGTGTGTGTGTGTGTGTGTGTAAGGAAGTGTAGAAGGAGTGAGTGTGTAAGGAGGTGCAGGAGTGTGTGTGTGTGAGTGTGTAAGGAGGTGCAGGAGTGAGTGTGTAAGGAGGTGTAGAAGGATTGAGTGTGTAAGGAGGTGCAGGAGTGTGTGTGTGAGTGTGTAAGGAGGTGCAGGAGTGAGTGTGTGAGTGTGTAAGGAGGTGTAGAAGGAGTGAGTGAGTGAGTGTGTAAGGAGGTGTAGAAGGAGTGGGTGTGTGTGAGTGTGTAAGGGGGTGTAGAAGGAGTGAGTGAGAGTGTGTGTGTAAGGAGGTGTAGAAGGAGTGAGTGTGTAAGGAGGTG
>NW_015506750.1:43501-52541 GCF_001515645.1 Sinocyclocheilus grahami
GTGTAAGGAGGTGTAGAAGGAGTGAGTGAGTGTGTGTGAGTGTGTTAGGAGGTGTAGAAGGAGTGAGTGAGAGTGTGTAAGGAGGTGCAGGAGTGAGTGTAAGGAGTTGTAGAAGGAGTGAGTGAGTGTGTGTGAGTGTGTAAGGAGGTGTAGAAGGAGTGAGTGTGTGTGAGTGTGTATGGAAGTGTAGAAGGAGTGTGTGTGTGTATGTGTGTGAGGAGGTGCAGGAGTGAGTGCGTGCGGAGGTGCAGAATGAGTGAGTGTGTGTGAGTGTAGAAGGAGTGAGTGTGTGTACGGAGATGCAGGAGTGAGTGTGTGTGAGTGTGTAAGGAGGTGTAGAAGGAGTGTGTGAGGAGGTGCAGGGGTGAGTGTGTGTAAGGAGGTGTAGAAGGAGTGGGTGTGTGTGTAAGGAGGTGTAGAAGGAGTGGGTGTGTGTGTAAGGAGGTGTAGAAGGAGTGGGTGTGTGTGTAAGGAGGTGTAGAAGGAGTGGGTGTGTGTGTAAGGAGGTGTAGAAGGAGTGGGTGTGTGTGTAAGGAGGTGTAGAAGGAGTGGGTGTGTGTGTAAGGAGGTGTAGAAGGAGTGGGTGTGTGTGTAAGGAGGTGTAGAAGGAGTGAGTGTGTGAAGGGATATAGAAGGAGTGAGTGTGAGTGTGTGAGGAGGTGCAGGAGTGAGTGTGTGAGTGTGTATGGAGGTGTAGATAGAGTTTGTGTTTGTCTGTGAATGAGTGTGTGTGTGTGTGTGTGTGTGTGTGAGGAGGCGCAGTGTAATAGATGCTGTCTGCTCCACTGTGGCTGCGGGTTCTCTGCAGGAGATTGGTCTGGACACTCGTGTCCTCGGACTCGGTCAGACTCTAGCGCTCACTAATTCATTTTCCTGCTGTCATAATGTGTGTGGAGAGTTTGAGCGGATCCTATAGAAGGAGTGGGTGTGTGTGTAAGGAGGTGTAGAAGGTGTGGGTCTGTGTGTAAGGAGGTATAGAAGGAGTGGGTGTATGCGAGTGTGTAAGGAGGTGTAGAAGGAGTGGGTGTGTGTGAGTGTGTAAGGAGGTGTAGAAGGAGTGAGTGTGAGTGTGTGAAGGGATATAGAAGGAGTGAGTGTGAGTGTGTGAGGAGGTGCAGGAGTGAGTGTGTGAGTGTGTATGGAGGTGTAGATAGAGTTTGTGTTTGTCTGTGAATGAGTGTGTGTGTGTGTGTGTGTGTGTGAGGAGGCGCAGTGTAATAGATGCTGTCTGCTCCACTGTGGCTGCGGGTTCTCTGCAGGAGATTGGTCTGGACACTCGTGTCCTCGGACTCGGTCAGACTCTAGCGCTCACTAATTCATTTTTCCTGCTGTCATAATGTGTGTGGAGAGTTTGAGCGGATCCTAACCAGAGCGAGCAGCTCCAGAGATTGGGCTGTTATCCGGATACGGGGCCCCGAGAGCCACCACACAGCCAAATCAACTCTCTGATCTCAGCTCTGGCCTCCTGCTTCTCTCCATTCAGTTCTGCTCCTCCTCACTTTTGATCAAATGTTTCCTTTTATTCATCTCAATGTGAATTATCAGAAATCCTCTATTTGGGTTCGATAACCATATTTTCTAAAAGGTATGAAATATGTATATATGTACAGGATAGATGGTTAATTTCTGTGGCTTCTGTCTTCATAGAATAATTATTTATATCAAATAATAATAATAATAATATCAAACAAAAAATAAAATGAATAAAAACGATAGACGTAAAAAAAAAAATGGACAAAAAAGCAACACAATTGCTTTAAAATTAACATGAATACAGCAAATACATATAAAAACAATTCAGAATATAAAAAACAAATGATATTAATATGTCATACTAAAATAACACTGGGTGTAGCGTGTTGTATAGCACACTTGCATTTTCCATAACCTTACGAATAAATAAATAAATAAAATAGAAAAAATAACATAAGATAAATAAAACTGATATTGTGTGAATAAAATGCATTAATCTTGTTATAATTGTCCTTTTATTGATGCATTTGCCAACATTGAATTAGTGTTGCATTGGTTGGCTGTGAGAAGAGAAAAAAGGGGATGTTATGTAAAAAAAATAAATCACATTGGATTAAATGTACAGTAGACTGTAGAGAAAGTGAACTGTGAACTGTGTCTGAATGCATGTTTGTGCGTCTGCCTCCTGAGGAAAATAATGTGACTGCATTTGTTTGGAGACTCTAAACGCATTCCTTCTCGTCTGTTTTTCTCCTCACAGAGGAAGAAGCCAAAGAACTCGAGGAGGCCAAAGAATTAGAAGAAGCCAAATCAGGTCAGTTACTTACGATATTTTGTAGAATTGTATACGCCAGTTTGGAATTATTAAGGGTTTTTAATGTTTTTGAAACATTTTTATTTGATCAAAAATGCAGTAAAAACTCTTTGAAACATTATATAAATGTCTTTACTGTCACAGAAATAAATTATTTAAAAAAAAATTAATATAGGAGAATTTTGATCTCAAATTACGGTGAGTAGAAGAGACTTCTTTAAAAAAAAAAACGGACTTATTACAATCTTTTGAGCGTTAGTGTAAATGTACAGAATAATAGTTGTGTGGTCACATGACAGATGTAAAAGTCTCCACTGCCAGTAGCAGAAGATATGATGAATGCTATACATTTTTTGGTAGATATCTCTTATATTAATGCTCGCTATTCTGGGCTCTGGCCCGACAGTCAAAAAGAGTCATGGTTGAGTCTCTTAATGGCTCTCAATGGCGTTGTAGTAATTATATTTAATGTGAGGGTAAATGCGAAACGAATGTGAAGAGCGTAATAACAGGACTCTAGCGCAGAACAGATCTGATCTCTCTCAGCTGGACTCCATCTCTCATCGTCTGATCTGGATCTGTGGCTCTCGAGAGCGTTTGTGGCTGTCGAGCGTCTCAGGTGAAGGCCAGAGTCCGGCTCGCTCGCCCTGTGGCTTTAATGCCATTAAAGATTAATTTGACTCTTTTAGTCTGATTGAATTATTCAGCCTGGCCGTGAGCAGCAGAGTTAATACTATGAGATTTTAATAAGCAGGCAGGTGAAGGGGGTCAGAGAAAGGCTGGGGGCAGACAGTCAGACAGAGGTGTGTGCAGGGGTGGATTTAGTGAATTGGGGGCCCCAGGCAAAATATAGGAATGGGGCCCTATACATTTGCACACATTTTCTTAGATCAACCTTGAGGTTCCTTTTTTGTTGTGATGCTTGCTGCTGCACAATGGTGCCCCATAGTTGTGTCCAACGTTTCTACATTTTTCATGTACATGTTATAATATGTTGTAGACCACGAAATAGCAACGGATTTACAGTTGAGATACAGGTTTTCACAAAAACAAAATAACTATAACTATAAATTATTATATTAATTTAAAACGGGGTTATGTGGGTGGATTTTCGCATTGGTCTGAACAAAAATTGCAGACTGGATTATTGAAGATGAACATTCATTCTCTGCCAGCAGGAGGCGCTTTTGGAACGTCAGAAATATAGAATGAGAAAAGTGTGAACAAATATAGCCTTAAATTTAAATAAAACTGAAAAAATAATGAAAAGGCAATTATACATTTACACACTAAGGATTATATGAACCACTAAAGTAACTGTGTCCTCTACTTGGTTCCTTCTCATAAACAACCTTGAGGTTCCTTTTTTGTTGTGATGCTTGCTGCTGCACAATGGTGCCCCATAGTTGTGTCCAACGTTTCTACATTTTTCATGTACATGTTATAATATGTTGTAGACCACGAAATAGCAACGGATTTACAGTTGAGATACAGGTTTTCACAAAAACAAAATAACTATAACTATAAATTATTATATTAATTTAAAACGGGGTTATGTGGGTGGATTTTCGCATTGGTCTGAACAAAAATTGCAGACTGGATTATTGAAGATGAACATTCATTCTCTGCCAGCAGGAGGCGCTTTTGGAACGTCAGAAATATAGAATGAGAAAAGTGTGAACAAATATAGCCTTAAATTTAAATAAAACTGAAAAAATAATGAAAAGGCAATTATACATTTACACACTAAGGATTATATCAACCACTAAAGTAACTGTGTCCTCTACTTGGTTCCTTCTCATAAATGAGTAAGCATTTTAAACGATTTAAAGCATATCATACACACTGTTTCTCAATATTTAATTACAGCTTCAGATGCATAATATTTTCATCTCCTTCAAGCAGGGTACACAAAAAGCACGTTCAACTCGGACCAGGGGCGCCTGCAGGATTTCTTTTGAGGGTACGCACATAGTTATACATATACATATATCAAGAGCATGCTCACAGATGAGAACAACACAGTGTTGGATGAAGTGGATTAGAGTGCTGCACGGGCCTCAAATATAGGCCCTAGCCCGTCTTTTTTCCCCTTTTCCCAAAAAAAGCTTATACTACTGTTTCAGCTATTAAAATAGTTCAGCTTTGTATGTAATGAAAAAGTGATTGTATTTCATTTCATTTATTTTGAGGGTTTTTTGGGGGGGGGGGGCGTCGTCGTCTTTCCCCTTTCCCCCCAAAAGAATTTAAATAGTTCAGTTTTGTATGTAATGGAAAAGTGATTATATTTAATTTCGTTTTTTTTCTGAAGTTAATTTAGAAAAACGTTTGGAGCATTTTTTTGTTCGTTAAATGACCTAAGTTTTTTTTTTTTTTTTTAAATAACAGCCAGCGGCAGACAGTGAATTGATTAATTTAATTAAATTTAGCCTTCTCAAATCATCACGACTTGCCTATAATAAAATCTCTATATAAAACAGTTCAAGCATATCACGATGTTTAAATGTTTAACCTAGATAAATGTGCGCAGCTAGACGCATATCCAATCGTTTGTGCGGAGAGTGGAAGCTGAAGCGTGCTCGGCAGCACACGGAGGCGCCGGCGCGATCACTTGCATTTTCTTCTAACGGTGCAAACAACTTAAAATACGCAGTCATTTTTGCTCATAAAGGTAAGAGTAATACATCATTATAAACTGTAAAGGGTCTAGTTTTATTTGTGTGCACTCACAGTATCAACAAAACGTTGTGCTTTTATAAAATAAAGAAAACAAACACGTTCTGCCGTCTCGGTCTTGAACAGGAGCGCTTCACACAATCTCAGAAAAAAAGGTACAAAAGCTGTCACTGGGGCGGTACCTTTTCAAAAAGGACACTTTTGTACTTTTTAGGTACTAATATGTACACTTTAGGTACTAATATGTACACTTTAGGTACTAATATGTATCTTTAAGGTACTAATATGTACACTTTAGGTACTAATATGTATCTTTAAGGTACCAATATGGACTCTTTAGGTGCAAAAGTGTGCCTTTTGAAAAGGTACCGCCCCAGTGACAGCTTTTGTACCTTTTTTTCTGAGAGTGCAATGATGAACCTAAACTCCGCGAATTGCCTCACAGACATGATACAAATATATAGAAAGCTTTAAATTACTACTTTAAAATGAAATAATTAAAATCGAAAATAGAAACTCTTTTTTAAAGGAGATGGCGAGTCATTTTTTTTTCCATCACCATAATTGATGGATGTCTAAAATGTAAAAATAAGGAAAAGCCTAAAACAGACCCGATTATAATTTGCGTTTTATTTTATAATTCCGTACAATTAATTTAAATAAAACACAAATTATAATGGCATATATGTAAAACTTTGTCCTATAATTGTATAGCTGCTTTTTCTGATTTTTATGTTGCTCTGTTCTGAATACCTTAAAATGTAAAGGATTTGCTGCAACACAATTCTGTATGATATGTTAATTATTTATTAGCCTATTTTTTATCCATGCAGCAAATGCTTTAAAATTACTTTATTGCGTTCCAGGTGCTTTTAAAGTACTTTTTACTATAACGGGTAGCTTAAATGTAAAACATTGTCATGAATTAGTTGTATTCCCATTTGTAACATAGCTTGATTTTCTGCTTCTATTTGGCATAATATTTCTATGCAGAAATTGACTTTGACATGCAAAAGACATAATTAATGGCATGGCTGGTTCAGTCGACAGAAATACGGGACACACAGGTCTATAATAACTGCTGAAATGTTTGCGGATGTGTGAGTGTATGTGTGTGTGCATGTGTGAGTGTATGTGTATGTGTGAGTGTGTGTGTTACGGTCTGGGTTTGTTGTTGCATCACAAACACTTTTTACTGTCATTTTGAGGCTGCTGATTCCTACCTAGCAGCTTTCACAGCGCTTCTAAAACTTTTATCTAGTCTGTATTTTAGTTGTAGCAGAAGATTTGTTCCTGCAGTGTTACGGAGCTGAAACCGAAGCGCAGTGTTCGTGCTGGGCTGCTTCAGTTTCACTCACACACACTCACTGTCATCGCTCCCATCGCCTCGCTCAAGGGTGCACCTTAAAGATGGATGGCTTTTATCACAGCCCTGTTTAAAGATTAAACCCAACCAGCTTATCATGCTATGCTTGCCTTTGAGAGCCGATGGCTAAAGATCGTTTAATTGCCTTTCCTGAATGGTTCGTTTTGCGTGACAAATAGTAATTTATGCCGACAGGTCAAGGACAGGGTCACTTTATTTCGCCCCCTACTGGACAGAATATGTTAGCTTTGTGTAAACATGCTTTCAGTTGACCACAAACACACGGACAGGGATTTTATGAGCCATGCAAATATTGTTGAAAAAAAGAAACAGAAATCAACTTTATACAAATTATGAATGTCTATGTTTGCATTATAATAATAATAATAATAAAATAATAACATATTGTAAAATACTTCTAATTTCTGTTGAAGTTGAAGTAATGAAATATAAAAATATAGATGTGTTTAAAAATAATCATAATACAAATTACAAAAACATAATAAAAATGTCAAAAAATGTACAAAAATGAAGATAGAAAAATATGGACAATATTAATAAAACGAATAAAAATGACAAACACACAACAATATTACTAAAATGTTAACTAAAATGAAAATATTGACATATTAACAGAAACTAATACAAATTACTAAAACAATAAAAATTACTAAAATGGAAATAGAACAATTTAAGCAACAATAAAACAATTACTAAAAACAATAAAACAATAAAAAAACAATAAAATAATTACTTAAAACAATAAAAAACAATTACTAAAATGAAAACAAAAAATTAAAACTTAAAATTTTAAATGACTAAAAATTAAAACAAAATAAAATATTATTCAAAATAACACAAACTATAATAGTACATCAGTGATGCTAAAGTAGCAGTTCTTAGCATTCAGACTTATGACTTATGCATGACCAATGTTTATAAAAGTATTAAAGGATTAAAATATGACAGTTATAATACATTATAATATCTACTTATTCATTGTCAATATTTGAAATATTATAAAACATAACAAAACTAAATAAGATAAATCTGGTGTTGATCATGTTGTAATGCATTATACTGATATTATAATCCATCAATAACACATTTATGGTGCATTATACATGCAGACCATGCAGAGTGTTATGAAACTTCCATTGTGTGATATGAAAGTATTTCCTCTGCTAAGAGTTGCTGCTGTAAATACATCTGATCAGGTCTGCCCCCCCCCCCCCCCCACCCAACGTATATGAAACCTATTAAAAACTTGAAAATATCTTGCCCATACAAATATGTATGCTTGTGTGTGTGTGTAATACATTTTTTGGAAATATATGTCATATACATGTATATCCATCCTAAAACCAGTCAATACATGATGACATTAGTAATATAAAATTAGTAAATATTAGTATTAGTAAGGATATTAGTAAATATAAAATATTTAAAAAAATTACAAAAACATATATAAATATACAAGTTTTTGTATATGGGTCATTTTAATTAAGTTGCTTATATAAGTAACATATATTTGATAAATATGTCATTGACATGTGGTTGCTACATACAAAAAATAATCATATATGTAACATATATATAAAAAAATTAATTACTAAAATAAAAGTCTAAAAGATGAAGTCTATAAGAAACTATAAAGAAATACAAGTCTATAAAGAAAGAAACAAACAATAAAAGTGACAAAAACACACAGCAAAACAACTAAACCTTTACTTAAAATGAAAACATATACAATAAATTAAAGTCATAAACTATAATAGTTTATCAGTGATATTAAAATAACACTGTTCAGAGTGTTCAGACTTTTTGCATGGTTGATGCTTATAAAGGCAAAGAAACGGAGTTTACAGTACAGACAGAATAGAGTATGCATAACGCACACACACACACGCACACACACACGCGCACACACATTCTTTGTTTCTCTCCTTCTGTAATTTTTTCCTCCATTGACGTCATTGTTATAGATTTTTGCATGCCATTCATGCCGTGTCTGTCTGGCATGGGATTGCAACCCTTGGCAACTGAACTGAGCGCCCCAGGGATCTGCATTCATCCGGCTCTGTGTGGCCATGTGTGTGTGAGTGTGAGTGTGAGTGTGAGTGTGAGTGTGAGTGTGAGTGTGAGAGTGTGAGAGTGTGTGTGTGTACACAGTTATGTGTCACACACCGTGGACCTCTGAAAAACAGCAGCTGATAACACAGGTCTTGTGTTTGAGTGTTGGGCAGCGTGTAATGATGTTGGGTGTAGACTGCAGTTTGCTTTCCGGAGAGTATGAGCCTGAGATGGTTGTTACTAGCTCAGACCAGCTCAATACTGCTTTTTTTTTGTTTTTTTTACTAGCCTTGAGTTGTTCACGTCCTTAAAGAAAACTCTCTTCTTCTCTCTTTGTTTCAGCTGCAACACCTCTAAAGAGCTAAAGTTGGAGACCGCAGGTAAGACTCTTTATCATGTAGCTCTGGCCAAGATATTCTGCTGTTTCACTGGAATATTTATGATTGTTTTTATTGTTTTATATGTTTTCAACAAAATCCTCTTTTCTTTTGTTTTCTTCTTTTTTTTTTTTTTTTTAGAAGAGTTTATCGAAACAAAATGTATCACATTTTTCAAAACGGAGCAGACTAGAAATTTGAGCATTCTGGGAAATTACGAATCCTTGTAACATGGTCCATTTATTTTAAAGAAAGTGAAAG
>NW_015506750.1:53306-72910 GCF_001515645.1 Sinocyclocheilus grahami
GTGAGTGTGTGAGTGTGTGAGTGTGTGAGTGTGTGAGTGTGTGAGTGTGTGAGTGTGTGAGTGTGTGAGTGTGTGAGTGTGTGAGTGTGTGAGTGTGTGAGTGTGTGAGTGTGTGAGTGTGTGAGTGTGTGAGTGTGTGAGTGTGTGAGTGTGTGAGTGTGTGAGTGTGTGAGTGTGTGAGTGTGTGAGTGTGTGAGTGTGTGAGTGTGTGAGTGTGTGAGTGTGTGAGTGTGTGAGTGTGTGAGTGTGTGAGTGTGTGAGTGTGTGTGTGAGTGTGTGTGTGTACACAGTTACGTGTCACACACCGTGGACCTCTGAAAAACAGCAGCTGATAACACAGGTCTTGTGTTTGAGTGTTGGGCAGCGTGTAATGATGTTGGGTGTAGACTGCAGTTTGCTTTCCGGAGAGTATGAGCCTGAGATGGTTGTTACTAGCTCAGACCAGCTCAATACTGCTTTTTTTAGTTTTTTTTACTAGCCTTGAGTTGTTCACGTCCTTAAAGAAAACTCTCTTCTTCTCTCTTTGTTTCAGCTGCAACACCTCTAAAGAGCTAAAGTTGGAGACCGAAGGTAAGACTCTTTATCATGTAGCTCTGGCCAAGATATTCTGCTGTTTCACTGGAATATTTATGATTGTTTTTATTGTTTTATATGTTTTCAACAAAATCCTCTTTTCTTTTGTTTTCTTCTTTTTTTTTTTTTTTTTAGAAGAGTTTATCGAAACAAAATGTATCACATTTTTCAAAACGGAGCAGACTAGAAATTTGAGCATTCTGGGAAATTACGAATCCTTGTAACATGGTCCATTTATTTTAAAGAAAGTGAAAGTAACGAGTGGCCAAGTATGGTGACCCATACTCAAAATTTGTGCTCTGCATTTAACCCATGCAAGTGCACACACACACACACTGGGTTCGGTTCTTGCTCAAGGGTCTCACCTCCGTCATGGTATTGAGGGTGGAAGAGAGCGCTGGACATTCACTCCTCCCACCTACAATCCCTGCCGGACCTGAGAGTCGAACCCGCAACCTTCGGGTTACAACTAAGTCCGACTCTAACCATTAGGCCACGACTGCCCTATTGGTTAGAGACTGCCCCACGACTGCTCTAATATTTATTATATATATATATATAACATTTTTATACATAAATGTATATTAGTTTTATGTGACAATTATTTTTAGGTTTGATAATTCAAAGATTCTGAAAATGCTCCATATTATGTGTGTATGGTTATAGGGAATCCATACTGAAAAATTAAACAAGTAAATAAATACAAAATAAAAATCCTTCAAATTCTTTCTTTCTATTTATTTCTTTAAATTTTACAAATATGTAATTAAATCATTTAAAATGTAAAATATGTATATATATTTTCTAATGTGTATTTATAAACATATACATGTATTATACAGTAGGCTATAATTCAAATTTCTATAGGTTTGATATTTTAAAGACTCTGGAAATGCCCCATATGTTGCGTGTAGGGTTATTCATACTGAAATTAAAAACTAAACATAAATAAATAACTTAAAAAAAAAAAAGTATTTATGTATTTATTTATTTGTTTTGTTTATGTATATAATTTTACAAATATGTAATTAAATCATTTAAAATATAAAATATTTATAAATATTTTATAACGTGTATTTATAAACACATATATGTATATACAGTATAATACAAATTTCTATAGGTTTGATATGTTGTGTGTACGGTTATGGGTAAGTCTTACTGAAAATTAAAATAATTCCTTACTGTATTATTCCAGTTTAATTCAGCTTAAATTTACAATTTTGCATCCTGCTGCCTCACTTGAAATTCTGGAATTGGATCGGTGATTAAAATCCATTTTCAATTGAATTCTGAATGGCACACAACCCCGTCTGTGACAAGTGTTTTCAAGCAGCATGCTCTGCGGCAATCTCCATTTTAATAAAGCGTCATTATCTTTATTCTGTGAAGGGCGTTCAGAAGATCCCGAAGTCTTGACATTCTGCTACGAATAATATCCACTAGTCAATGGTTGCCATGACGAATTCATTTCAGTGTCAAGTCATTAAAGTGGCCTGGTGGACTCTCCTCTGCCCTACCATGCTAAGCCTGATTACTGCTAATCACCAGCCCTTTGAATCATTAAAAGGCCAGACACAGGTGCAAACGTATAGGGACGAGGTTGCAGGACAAAATTTATTTGAAACAGAGGGGGAGTTCGAGAGAAGAAGAAGAAAAAAACCCCTGCCTGTTACTAAGACAAGGAAATTAAATGGCATAGTTTGCTTTCCCAGACACGTAGGAGGCAGACTGACAAGTCACACTATTTTTAACTGCCACTCACATGTCTTAATTACAAAGTAAAGAATAAGTGATTCCATCTCTCGTGTGAGAAATTGGCCAGTGCGCTGTCTAGGGATGTTAGATTATGTTCTGACAAAACACAAACATCGTTTAGATCACAGCAAATGGAGTAGACGTGTCCATCATATCTAAAGTAACCAGGCTTGCTGAGATTAGGAATATTGCATTAATATTATCGTCATGGCCAGATGGTGGGTTTCTAAACTCAACACAACAACAATCTTACTTTGCTTGCTTTGTTCACTGTGCTGAGGAGGAAGACTGACCCAGTGTGAGACCGAAGGTAAGACTCTTTATCATGTAGCTCTGGCCAAGATATTCTGCTGTTTCACTGGAATATTTATGATTGTTTTTATTGTTTTATATGTTTTCAACAAAATCCTCTTTTCTTTTGTTTTCTTCTTTTTTTTTTTTTTTTTAGAAGAGTTTATCGAAACAAAATGTTTCAATTTTTTCAAAACGGAGCAGACTAGAAATTTGAGCATTCTGGGAAATTACGAATCCTTGTAACATGGTCCATTTATTTTAAAGAAAGTGAAAGTAACGAGTGGCCAAGTATGGTGACCCATACTCAAAATTTGTGCTCTGCATTTAACCCATGCAAGTGCACACACACACACACTGGGTTCGGTTCTTGCTCAAGGGTCTCACCTCCGTCATGGTATTGAGGGTGGAAGAGAGCGCTGGACATTCACTCCTCCCACCTACAATCCCTGCCGGACCTGAGAGTCGAACCCGCAACCTTCGGGTTACAACTAAGTCCGACTCTAACCATTAGGCCACGACTGCCCTATTGGTTAGAGACTGCCCCACGACTGCTCTAATATTTATTATATATATATATATATACAATTTTTATACATAAATGTATATTAGTTTTATGTGACAATTTTTTTTAGGTTTGATAATTCAAAGATTCTGAAAATGCTCCATATTATGTGTGTATGGTTATAGGAAATTCATACTGAAAAATTAAACAAGTAAATAAATACAAAATAAAAATCCTTCAAATTCTTTCTTTCTATTTATTTCTTTAAATTTTACAAATATGTAATTAAATCATTTAAAATGTAAAATATGTATATATATTTTCTAATGTGTATTTATAAACATATACATGTATTATACAGTAGGCTATAATTCAAATTTCTATAGGTTTGATATTTTAAAGACTCTGGAAATGCCCCATATGTTGCGTGTAGGGTTATTCATACTGAAATTAAAAACTAAACATAAATAAATAACTTAAAAAAAAAAAGTATTTATGTATTTATTTATTTGTTTTGTTTATGTATATAATTTTACAAATATGTAATTAAATCATTTAAAATATAAAATATTTATAAATATTTTATAACGTGTATTTATAAACACATATATGTATATACAGTATAATACAAATTTCTATAGGTTTGATATGTTGTGTGTACGGTTATGGGTAAGTCTTACTGAAAATTAAAATAATTCCTTACTGTATTATTCCAGTTTAATTCAGCTTAAATTTACAATTTTGCATCCTGCTGCCTCACTTGAAATTCTGGAATTGGATCGGTGATTAAAATCCATTTTCAATTGAATTCTGAATGGCACACAACCCCGTCTGTGACAAGTGTTTTCAAGCAGCATGCTCTGCGGCAATCTCCATTTTAATAAAGCGTCATTATCTTTATTCTGTGAAGGGCGTTCAGAAGATCCCGAAGTCTTGACATTCTGCTACGAATAATATCCACTAGTCAATGGTTGCCATGACGAATTCATTTCAGTGTCAAGTCATTAAAGTGGCCTGGTGGACTCTCCTCTGCCCTACCATGCTAAGCCTGATTACTGCTAATCACCAGCCCTTTGAATCATTAAAAGGCCAGACACAGGTGCAAACGTATAGGGACGAGGTTGCAGGACAAAATTTATTTGAAACAGAGGGGGAGTTCGAGAGAAGAAGAAGAAAAAAACCCCTGCCTGTTACTAAGACAAGGAAATTAAATGGCATAGTTTGCTTTCCCAGACACGTAGGAGGCAGACTGACAAGTCACACTATTTTTAACTGCCACTCACATGTCTTAATTACAAAGTAAAGAATAAGTGATTCCATCTCTCGTGTGAGAAATTGGCCAGTGCGCTGTCTAGGGATGTTAGATTATGTTCTGACAAAACACAAACATCGTTTAGATCACAGCAAATGGAGTAGACGTGTCCATCATATCTAAAGTAACCAGGCTTGCTGAGATTAGGAATATTGCATTAATATTATCGTCATGGCCAGATGGTGGGTTTCTAAACTCAACACAACAACAATCTTACTTTGCTTGCTTTGTTCACTGTGCTGAGGAGGAAGACTGACCCAGTGTCCCTGGTGATGTCCAGTGTGCCCAAGGCAACCTAAACTGCTTTGTTTCCAGATCTGTGTTTGTTTGCACTAGGGTATTTTTGGAAATTGCATCATGAACCCTTGTGAAAGGCCTGAGGGCTTCCCTAGTTTCATAACATCATCCATCTCTGCTGTTCTTCTGAGCTCAAGGGTCTCACCTCCGTCATGGTATTGAGGGTGGAAGAGAGCGCTGGACATTCACTCCTCCCACCTACAATCCCTGCCGGACCTGAGAGTCAAACCCGCAACCTTCGGGTTACAACTAAGTCCGACTCTAACCATTAGGCCACGACTGCCCTATTGGTTAGAGACTGCCCCACGACTGCTCTAATATTTATTATATATATATATATATACAATTTTTATACATAAATGTATATTAGTTTTATGTGACAATTTTTTTTAGGTTTGATAATTCAAAGATTCTGAAAATGCTCCATATTATGTGTGTATGGTTATAGGAAATTCATACTGAAAAATTAAACAAGTAAATAAATACAAAATAAAAATCCTTCAAATTCTTTCTTTCTATTTATTTCTTTAAATTTTACAAATATGTAATTAAATCATTTAAAATGTAAAATATGTATATATATTTTCTAATGTGTATTTATAAACATATACATGTATTATACAGTAGGCTATAATTCAAATTTCTATAGGTTTGATATTTTAAAGACTCTGGAAATGCCCCATATGTTGCGTGTAGGGTTATTCATACTGAAATTAAAAACTAAACATAAATAAATAACTTAAAAAAAAAAAAGTATTTATGTATTTATTTATTTGTTTTGTTTATGTATATAATTTTACAAATATGTAATTAAATCATTTAAAATATAAAATATTTATAAATATTTTATAACGTGTATTTATAAACACATATATGTATATACAGTATAATACAAATTTCTATAGGTTTGATATGTTGTGTGTACGGTTATGGGTAAGTCTTACTGAAAATTAAAATAATTCCTTACTGTATTATTCCAGTTTAATTCAGCTTAAATTTACAATTTTGCATCCTGCTGCCTCACTTGAAATTCTGGAATTGGATCGGTGATTAAAATCCATTTTCAATTGAATTCTGAATGGCACACAACCCCGTCTGTGACAAGTGTTTTCAAGCAGCATGCTCTGCGGCAATCTCCATTTTAATAAAGCGTCATTATCTTTATTCTGTGAAGGGCGTTCAGAAGATCCCGAAGTCTTGACATTCTGCTACGAATAATATCCACTAGTCAATGGTTGCCATGACGAATTCATTTCAGTGTCAAGTCATTAAAGTGGCCTGGTGGACTCTCCTCTGCCCTACCATGCTAAGCCTGATTACTGCTAATCACCAGCCCTTTGAATCATTAAAAGGCCAGACACAGGTGCAAACGTATAGGGACGAGGTTGCAGGACAAAATTTATTTGAAACAGAGGGGGAGTTCGAGAGAAGAAGAAGAAAAAAACCCCTGCCTGTTACTAAGACAAGGAAATTAAATGGCATAGTTTGCTTTCCCAGACACGTAGGAGGCAGACTGACAAGTCACACTATTTTTAACTGCCACTCACATGTCTTAATTACAAAGTAAAGAATAAGTGATTCCATCTCTCGTGTGAGAAATTGGCCAGTGCGCTGTCTAGGGATGTTAGATTATGTTCTGACAAAACACAAACATCGTTTAGATCACAGCAAATGGAGTAGACGTGTCCATCATATCTAAAGTAACCAGGCTTGCTGAGATTAGGAATATTGCATTAATATTATCGTCATGGCCAGATGGTGGGTTTCTAAACTCAACACAACAACAATCTTACTTTGCTTGCTTTGTTCACTGTGCTGAGGAGGAAGACTGACCCAGTGTCCCTGGTGATGTCCAGTGTGCCCAAGGCAACCTAAACTGCTTTGTTTCCAGATCTGTGTTTGTTTGCACTAGGGTATTTTTGGAAATTGCATCATGAACCCTTGTGAAAGGCCTGAGGGCTTCCCTAGTTTCATAACATCATCCATCTCTGCTGTTCTTCTGAGAACTGTGGGTCAGATTCATACAAATTAGATGTTCTTGACCTGCAAGAGCTGTTTGGGAGTCTTTGTGTGCATCATATAGGAAGGATATCATATGAGTCTTTATTCAGAGGGAACGATGTAAATGAATCAGGGAATGATCTTGTTCGGCGAGAATTTGCAGTTCAGTCTGTCCTGCTGATGAAAAACGTGTTTTTTTTCTTTCTTTTTCTATATCTTGTTTGCGTTAAGATGATAAAAAGCTGATTTAGTTATTGCTTTGATTTGATTACTGAAACTAATATTTTTAAAAACAGGAGAGGTCCAAGGATTGAGCCATGGGGGTTTCCACGTGTCATTGGGATGATTTAGATTCATAATTGCCTGCTTATATGTAATAAACCCTAAATATGGCCTAAATCAGCTGAGGACCATCTCAGGGGTCCTATCCAGTTCTCTAGTCTGTCCTGGTGCATATTGTGGTTGATGGTGTCAAAAGCAGCAACTAATAATAAAACTAGCACTGATATTTTCTTTCTGAATCAGTTTTTAGGAAGGACATATGAGTCTTTATCGAGGGGGAAACATGTAGATAAAGTGATGAACAGGACCTTGTGATCAGCCACACCAGCGTATGTTTTAAAAAAAATAAATAAATGAATAAATCAACAGCCCTTTAAAGGGGCCATATGATGCTATTTTAAAGATCATTATTTGGTGTAACAGAATATGTTGACATGCTTTAATGTTCAAAAAACACATTATTTTTCAAATACTGTACGTTACTGTAGGTCCTCTATGCCCCACCTCTCTCAAACGCTTCGTTTTCAACAAAGCCCCCTCCTTTGACAAGCGCAGTCTGCTCTGATTGGCCAGCTGACCCAGTGCATTGTGATTGGCCGAACACCACAAGCACGCGTCAGAAATGTAACGCCCCTTACCATAATCGCGAGCGTCTGCTTTCAAAGTAAATATCAAGACCGTTAATAATGTTGTTAGTTTTACCATCAGTTCAACCCCGAAAGAGCAACAGAGTCGCGTGACAGACACAGTGATGATGCAGTACACAAACCACGGTTAAGACAGCTGAAGTGCTATGATTTCTGACAGACAGTTCACTCTCCTGTGATGTGACCCTGTTCCCCTCACACACACACACACACACACACACACACACGATGCGTTGCTGCAGCCATCTAATGGTATTTTTGGAAAGGTTGGTGAGGAGTTGCAGAACAGTCTGTCATGCTGGTAATGAATGTGTGAATGATCTTTTTCTAAATCTTGTTTGCATGCAGACTTCTGCATGACTCTGCATGAACTGATGTAGTTATTTCTTTGACATGACATGCACGGCCCCCTCCAATCCCTCCACAACACACAGACACTCACATTCTTGCTTCTGCTCTCTCACTTTCCGAGGGGTCCAAAGTAAATTGAACATCTGCGGATGAATGAATGAGCAAAAGCGCACATTGATTGGTGCGATATAGTGGAGAAATCAGAATCTTAACTCGTTCACACTCAAATTATGCAATGCGGACACTAAAATATGGCTTTATTGCTACTGTAAATGCAGCCATAATTGATAATCAATAGGAAAAAAATAAATTTATGACCATATTTTATTGGTTATTTCTAATTTGCATTACCATACACTTTTTGAATAGTAGTAACATCTAGATAATTATACATTTGGATTTTAAGAAAATATTTAAATAAACGTTTAGGTAATATTTATTATAAATTCACTAAGAGCTGGAATTCAGTATTGATATTATTATTACTCTTTTGTTGGTTTTGATTGCTTCTGTTTTCATAATGTGTAAGTCACTTTGGATAAAAGTGTCTGTTAAATGACTAAATGTAAATGTAATGTAAATGACATGACCACTGAATCTAAGATTTTTTTTTAAAACAGGAGAGGTCCAAGGATCAAGCCTTGGGGGTTTCCACATGTCATAAAGGTCCATTTAGATTCATAATTGTCTCTGAGGTAATCTTGCCGTGTTTGAGGTAATTGTCAAAACACTATTTAATGATATTAAGACACCAGGTGTATCATTGTTTGAGCGTTGTTAATAAAATCAAAATTAGCTTGAGTTGAGTATTTTTATTATGTGAGTTGACTATTTTATTATAGTTTGTCACTGTTGCGATTATTAAGTTTTGTTTTAAACAGGAGAGGTCCAAGGATTGAGCCCTGTGGGTCTCCACATGTTATAGAGGTCTATGTAGATTCATATTTGCCTGTTTATATGTAATAACCTATAAATCAAACTTAAATCAGCTGAGGATCATCTTAGAGAGTCCTGTTCAGTTTTTCCAGTCTGCCCTGGTGCATATTTTCGACAATGTCAAAGCAGTACCAAAATCTAATAAAAACCACCACTGATATTTTCCTTGAATCAGTATTTCACCTAATGTAATTTTGTGTGTTTACAAGTGCCGTCTCTATGCTAAACTAAAATCAGATGGGAAACTGTCCAAGTAGCCATTTGAGTCTAGGAATCTGTTCTGCTGACTGAGAAAAAAACATTCTCAATGAGCTTGCCTATAAAGGGAAGATTTGAAATAGGTCTGTAGTTGTTTAGTACAAAATTTTCCAGATAGCTCTTTTTTTTAGGACCAGCTAAAAACTGCAGTATTCAAGACAAAGGAAGGATGCCAATAGCTATTTTAATAGGTCAGTTACTGGACAGTTAAACACATTTTCAATGAAGGATGTGGGCAGCAAGACAGCAGGTCAACTGTTTAAAAATATTGCAGTGTTTTGTAGGCAGTTGCCTCAAACCCAGCCAAAGTATTTAAATGATTATGTTGTTGTTGTTGTTGCGGGGGCCATATAACCTCAGTGCTACATGAGGACGTGCTGATCTCTATTGTAATATAATTGATTTGATGAGTGAAAAATGTTGCATTTGCTGTCAGACAGCAGATAACAGGCAACCTTAGTTTAGAGGGTTAGTTAACTCTGAACCCTTCTCTGTACCCTTCAATATGTCCACAGTGGCAAAAAAGTGCAGGTGTTTCTAATGTTCCTGTAATGTTTAAAAAAGGTCTTTCTAGCAGTGTTTAGATTCATTAGCATGAAGACTGCCTATGTTTCATCAGCTTTCCATTTCTTTTCATGTTTTATACTTCTGTTGTATGGCTCATTTGACATAGATTTTAAGTGTTGTTTTCCCCCCTTTTAATCTAACATCATCCAACAATGGAGTTTATTTAATTTATTAAACCAGGTTTTCTCTAATTTGTTCCACCAAATTAAAATATGGTTGCTTCTTAATTTCAAGTGGGCACAATTGACATGAATATGACTGTAGAAAAAAAATCTTGAACAAATTTGTTTTTTTTAATTATTATTTTTGCTCGAAAGACTTAATGTAATTGGGTGTAAAAGTTTTCAGTATAAATAAGTTCATTAAACATTTTTAAGTAGTTTGTTGTATTCTCATTTACTAAACTTTTTAAAAACAGAAATAGATCTAATTTAAGAGAGATGAAATGTAGGACTGATGAACAATTACAGTAACTTAAAAGAAAGACAATTAAAATAATGTGCACTGATGAATTAAATGCAGGAATGTGCATTAGAAAGTAAAAAGCATCAATCTTTATTTCATGTTGACTTTACAAGTGCTGACTTTACGGTATCTGTGTTCGGCCTCATATCAGTCTCAGACTTACGTCTAATCGGGAGCAGATTAGATACATGTGCTCTGCGCCTTGAGTCGGCCCTAGTCCTTCTATCACTTATCAAAACAGAAATAGAGGAAGCCACAGGCACACTGGGTTCCCTCTTGTTCTGGGAACATTTGTGAATGTCAGTGCTATTGTAGCGGGGACCTGACACACATCACTGAGAGCTGTTATCAGTTATCAGTCGAGCAGCGAACGCATCAGCTCTCCAGGCTTCAGATGATCCCGTCAGAAGCCCCTCTACAAACTGTAGATGGAAAGCTGCTCTGATGCTTTGCAGATGCTTCATGTCCACATTTCTCCTTTTTACAGTGCTGCATTGTTCATTTTTCTGCACAATTGCATCATGACTGCGACTAGTTGATAGCTGAGCTCTTGTTAGTCATTTTAGTTGGGAGATCCTCCATATAGACACAATCTCCGGTTGACTCGACTAACTCCTCAAGTTTAACTATAACTGTATACCACAGTGACAATACTAGTGTGCTGTCAAAACTGTTTTACATGTGCTCTTCTGAATTCCCACCATTGTTGCATAGTCTGTAAAGAGGGCTTTGTGATTTTAAAATCATCCAAAAGAATGTTAAATGTATAAATGTTTTATTGAGTATTGAAATCCCATCATGCACTTAGTCTTCGACATAAACATTGCTTTCTACCATACTTTGATCTGAAAAGGAATTTCTAATGGGGATCAATGAGATTTATGTCAAAGTTTTGTTAAAATCTCCTCCTAGGAATGTTCCTCACATCAGCCATTCCATGATTGTGTTTGTGCATAAAACATGTCTCTTTTATAACTTCTTCAACATCAGAAGAGCATTATAAGATGGCAGCTCCTACATTAAGTGTCATGTTACAGCTTTAAAAACAGATTTAGTCTCATTCTCTCATTCAGTCAATAGTGTTTGTTCTTCTCCCGATTAAATTCAGACGTGCGTTACAAACTTCACTCATACTGCAACATATAAATGAACGTAGCCCCCAAAGGAAATGCAATATTGCCATATTTTTGTGTTTTTTCCCTCTGTGCCCTTCAATCTGATGATTACCGATCAGAAACATACACTGCCTCCTTTGAAGTTGGCAAGACCAGGGGCAATTGTAACATTTCAATATGTTTTTCATAACTCACATGCTATAGCACAAAACATGCATGTGTACAGAAAGTAACTGAACCATTAATATACTTACTACAATGAGAACGACTAGATGACTAGACTAGATGCCACTACCTTGGCCCGTCTCCAGTTGGTACAAAATGCATAAGCAAGACTCTTAATGGGTCTATGTAAATTTACTCGTATCACTCCTGTCTTAGCTTCTCTGCATTGGCTGCCTGTGTGGTTTAGAGTGGAGTTTAAAATCCTTGTTTTTGTCTTTAAGGCTCTAAACAACTTCGCTCCCTCATATTTATCTGAACTGCTTTCCTTACATAACCCCTCTCGAGCTAGAGACTAACAGATAGAAGGATAAACAGACAGACAGATAGATTCAGACTTTGCCACTGGTCAAATTACAACAACTATTAAGAAATAAGAAAATTGAGAAATATATATATTTTGTATTTCAACCTGCTGGTTCTTTCAGCACTGCCGCTGTGGTTTTGCTGCAGTTGTTGGTCTGTCTCTTATGCACACAGGCTGGGGTCCTGCTCCAGGGCCTGGGGCCTCCAGAGCCTCAGGGTCCGAGCGCTCGAGCCTCCACACACTCACATCTGGACCATCACAGCGGCACAGGATTTCACCAGCCTACAGCAGATGTAGAGCCCTGCATTTCAGCCCGACTTTTATGACTTTTATATTTTAGACATCCATCAATTATGGTGATGGAAAAAAAATGCAGCGCCGGCAAAAGTAATTACCATGAATGCGTCGGGGGTAATAGTAAGGAGATATTTGACTTATTTATTAATAAACTAGTGTTTTCTGAGTCAGTGTCGAAAGGTTGAAGTTGTCGATCACGACTCACCATCTCCTCATTTGACGCGCCTTTAGAGAGAAATACATCTCTCTACGGATTACATAGTGAAATAATTATTTTTTTTAAAATTTGTTTTATCTCGTTAAGCAGCAATGTAAAGCTTAGATATATTTATCATGTCTGTGAGGCATGTATTCACTGAGTTTTGGTTCATTTTAGTGAAGCGCTTCTGTTCAAGACCGAGACGGCAGAAAGTGCATCATGTTTGTTTTCTTTATTTTATAAAAGCACAACATTTTGTTGATATTGTGAGTGCACACAAATAAAAGTAGACCCTTTACTGTTCCGAACGATGTATTACGCTTACATTTATAAGCAAAAATGACGGCATATTTTAAGTTGTTTCATATTTTAAGAGATTGCGCTGGCACCTCCATGTCCTGCAGAGCGCGCTTCAGCTTCCACTCTCCACACAAACGATTGGATATGCGTCTAATAGCACACATTTATCTAGGTTTAACTTTTAAACTATTGTTATATACTTGAACTGTTATATATATAAGTTGTGATGATTTGAGAAGGCAAAATTGATCAAAATACACTGAAAAAATGATTAATTGAATTTACTAAAGAAAATTTAAGGTAAGTGGTTGCAATCAATTTATTTTAGCTACATTTAAATAAACAAATCTAGTTTACACTAACTTTCAACATTTGGTTTTTGTTTTTTAAATGTAGCTAAAATAAATTGTTTGCAAAAAAAATGTTGTATAATTTTTTTTCAGTGATGATCAACACTGTTTGCCGCTGGCTGCTTGGTTGTTACTTTAAAAAACAAAAACTTATATTTAACGAACAAAAATGCTCCAAACGTTTTTCTAAATGAACTTAATTAAACAATGAAACTACTTTGCCATTATATAAAACTGAACTATTTTAATAGCTGAAACAGTAGTATAAACTGCTTTGGGAGAAGGGGAAAAAAATATGGGCTCGGGTCGGACTCAGGCCAAGAATTCGGACAAGGGCCGGGCTAGGGCCTATATTTGAGGCCCTAAGGGCTCTAAGCAGATGCCAGCCTCCACTGCTCTTCATTCAGAATGTAGTTTGGGTCAAAATATTTCTTCACTAAAGAATCAAGCGCTGTTTTTCTGAACTAAGTCACGCTAGAAAGTGAGGGTGACCCTCCGAAGACGAGAGCTCATGGGACCCTGCTCCGGCCCTGGCAAACACTGTAAATCATTGAGTTTATAGATTGAAGATACTTACTGGAAGACCACGGAAAGGTCACAAGGCAGGACGAATGGAGATCTATGGTGAAAACCTATAGAAAGATCAATAACTGAACCATAAAAAACTCTTTCCCATTACAGTGACTTCATCCTTCAGTTTACACTCATCCAGAAGCCTAGACACTGAATTAATTTGTAAAATTAGTATCTAAAGTATAAATACGAGTGCATCGCTATATATTTACTTCAGAAATCATTCTAATATGCTGATTTGCTGCTCAATAAGCATTTATGACTATTATCAATGTAGAAAACAGTTGTGCTGCCAAATATATATATTTTTTGGGGAAATCATGAAGCGCTACTATTCAAAGTTTGGGGTAAGTGAGAAAAAAATAAATTAAAAGTGACAAAAGTAAAGACATTTACTTTTTTGTGATCAACTTTTTATTTAACTTTAACACAAGATGTACACTTTTCTTTGTTACATGCCAAGTAGTATGTGTATATATAAATATATATATGTGTGTGTGCGTGTGAGTGTGCGTGTGAGCGTGCGTGTGTGCATGTGTGCGTGCGTGTGTGTGTGCGTGTGTGCGTGCGTGCGAGCGTGCGAGTGTGTGTGTGTGTGTGTGTGCGTGCGTGCGAGTGTGTGAGTGTGTGTGTATGTGTGCGTATGAGCGTGTGTGTGCGTATGTGTGTGTGTGCGTGCGTGCGTGCGTGCGTGTGTGTTTGTGTGTGTGTGTGTTTAAAACTATATACAATTGCCAAAGCCTTGAAACAAAAATAAACAGATACATATACAAAATAAATACAATGACATTGATAATAATCAGAAATGCTTCTTGAGCAGCAAATCAGTATTCGTCATGAAATGATCTAATTTATGTTCAAAATACTAATACATCTACTTGAATTGGAACCAACAGGTTAATCGTCTGGATGAAGTCACACTGAATGAATGGAAGTGTCTGTCACTGCGTGTGGCGTCTGAAATATGCATATCACAGATCGTGTGAATACTGTAAGCTGTTAATACGAGCGCCAAGAAGACGCCGCTTTATGCTTTACGCAGCGTGAAACAGTATATAGTGTGATCGTACGCCATTCCAAACATAGCAGAGACATCTTTATTGCCAAGCACTGAGAGTCTAAGAAATACATCAAAGTCTAATATAAAAAACCACCAGCTCCCTCTAGCAGTTCAGAAAACAGATGATGATTGGAAGAAGGAAGACAGAGAGGATGAGGAGGAGAACGAGAGCTGTAATTGCAGTCCCACACACCCAGAGCCTTTACTGAAATAGCCTTGCAATTTTCAAGACAAGTAATGCAGTGGCCTAAGCATTTCCTCAAGCCCTCTTTTTTAATCTCAAGTCATTTGCTCTCGTTGAGTTTTAGATTTGCCTCTTTGATGGTCATAGGCTTAAAGTGCACTGAAACTCTGTATTAGCATCCCGACCTCCGTCAGCTGCATCGCCGGTGATCACTTCTTGTTCAAAATGAATGACAGATGCATGACTGTTTAACACGATGCAGCATGCAGAATATCTGATTTCATAAAGTCAGTGCATGCGATTCTACTGATCCAGCATCAACCTCTCTGATATTCAGATATTGATGTTTTCTGTTGATTAAAAATATACATAAATGCATTTCCTCAAGTACTTTCGATGTTTTGCATTCATTCATGTTTGTTGTCTATAAGGTCATGTTATTCTAATAGCTGCTCGAGTAAAATAAACCTGTTGATGTGTGATTCCCGAAGCATCGTCTGAAACCAAAGGCCGCTGATGTGATTATAAACAGAGTTATTGTAGAAATATAAAGGCAGCCATATGCATTTTTTTGTAAAAACCCATTTAAACTGAGAAAAATAGTAAGACAAAATATTGTTTGCAACATTTCATAACCAACTTTTATATTGTAATTGTAATAAAGCAAAAAATAAATAAATCCTGGGTAATAATATTATTAATAATAGTGTTCTATCATACAATAAACAGTTAACATATATAGCATTTTTCACAATAAGTATAATTTGATGCAGTTTTACCTTGTTGATGAAAGTATGTGTATTGGATAGGATTAACTATATGCTAAATTCATAATTATTGTTTTTCAAATGGCATTTAGAAAGTTGAATGAAACTGGCAAACTTAATTATTAGTACTCATTAATTTAATTATTTTAATAAATGTAATTAATTATATATATATATGTATGTACTCAAAATATAATTATATTAAATATATAATTTATATTATTATATTTGCCATTGTTAAAATGGCAAATGTTTGACTTCCTAAAAATAAGTATTTCCTTGCCTGTTCTAGACCAGCTTGGTTATCATTGGCAGAAATAAAAAAAATAAATAAATAAAAATAAATAAATAAATAATAATTAAATTTTTTTTTTAAATAAATTAAATAAATAAAAAATTAATAATAAAAAAAATAAAAAATTAAATAAAACAAAATTAAATAAAAAAATTTAATTAAAAAATTAAATTAAATTAAATTAAAAATAAAATAAAACTTAATTAATGAAAACAAATAAACAATCAATCAATCAATCACCCAGATGAGGTTTTTTAGTCCACAGGATGTTATGCATACATTGCTTCCTGTCTTCATTCTTCATGTTTTGGACACTGCAGGGACATGTTGTCTAAATGAGGACCCATTTGTCTCCTATTACGGTATATATTTACCTTCAGAAGTGTGTTAGCAGCATTAAATGCTGTGCAGTGTGTGTTTCTGCTTATGCAGATCCCGTCGCACTGTAACTGTAGAACTGTAGTGACCGAGAGAAGAGCCGTGTTTCCGCTGTGAGAGAGAAATAATGTTCAGCCCAGCACTTCAGGACTCCATAACTCCATATATGGCTGTCAGAGCGATGCCTTTCAACAGACAGAGCCGATAGGGGCAATTAGTGGCAGATAATGGCTCGCCCACCCACACCTTAAGTAGTGCACTAAAATATTGATTTAATTCCCATCCTATATATATATTCCCCTTAACCATTTGCTGTCACTCTAAAAATATCTCTGGTCGTGGCAGGCTGTCCAATGCTGAAGAGTGGGAGTCGAGGGAAGGAGAGAACGAGGCTCTTTAGGACGGAGGTTTACAGTAGAGAGCATTTCTATGAGCGCCTGAGGAGACTGTGAGACGCTGGAAGAGACGTTTAGAGACGTGAGTGGCGTAAGAAGGATGTAGAGGTGCTCCGAGAGAGACGAGACCTTCACGATGCCTGATTCATTCTTAATGTGGACTGAAACCAATCAGAGAGTCAACTGTGAGAGCAGCGCTCGCTCTGGAAACAGACACAGTAGAGTTGCTTATTGCTACACGGAGCAAACCAGATATGAGAAGAAACCCAAGACCAGGGCTCTGAACCGGTTCAAGGAACGAAAACGAAAACCGGAAACGAACGAAATTTTGACAGAAACGAAATCAAATGTTATAGTTCCGAACAGAATCGAAAATTTGAAATGGCCATAACGTTATTTTATCGTTCCATTCAATATTTGAAATTTGCTGTCAACCAATCAGGAATTCAGATATTCAGATATCTAAAAAGTAGTTTACATGTAAACATTTAGCTTTTCTGGCAGTTTAGCACATTATTTATGAATGTAGCCTAATAATAAAATGTTTCCCTCTCAAAACGCAATTTTACAAGAGTAGCATTTTTTTTAACAATGCAGCAAACATTTTTAAATATCTTAAAAAAATACTTTAATGTCTTTTAAGCGTTAACAGATTTTTTTTCTTTTGTTTAGTAGCCTATAATTTGGCCAAAATCTAGAGAAGATGCTGCTGTATTTGCTGTGACTAAAGCGCAGCGGGTTACGATACCAGATCTCTTCCTGTTTTTTTGTGTGTTTTTTGAGTAGAAAATGATGTACTTTATTATTATTATTATTATTATTATGCAATGGTAATAAAGTTTCATAAACATTATACATTTTAGATACATTGTGTCTCATCCAGTAATGTTACTAAATGCTGAATGATCATGCCATCACATGTAAGTTAAACATGTCATTTCACATCATGTTTAACAAAAAAAGTGTTTAAAAAAAATAAAAACCATATATTAAATTAAATTAAAAAATGACATTTAATTTAATTTAATTATTTAAAAGAACATACATTATTTCATAAATGCATTATAGTTGCATATTATTATTATTATTATTTTTGATTTACATTTTTTTTTAAGTAAAACTTAAATAGTTCTAAACTTAAACAAATAAACATGCATGCATAAATGAGTTTTAAGTAACATAATTAACAATTTTCTCCTATCCAGTAAAGTTATTTAACTAAGTGCTAAATGATGCTCCAGCCAGCATTGTTTCCTGCGAGTATTCCACTGAAATTCATCACATCATGCGAGTTAAACGTGTTGCGAATGTCCTTTCACGTCGTCTTTAACAGATGATCTCTCCAGAGCTAGTGAGCATAAACTGCTTCAAGGATTCTCAGAAGCCACTTCTGGTCTAAAACCCTGACAAAGTTCAGAAAATGAACTAGAGCCATTGGCTTTATTGTTCCTTCATTATTAATGGCTGTTCAGACATGGAGGAGTGATAGAGAGAGGAGATCGATGAGCGCTAATGAACACGCCTGCTCTTCACGGGTCGCCCTCCTCCCAGCCGCAATTACACAACCAGCCTGAGGGGGCAATTAAGAGCCATACATTACCCACAATGCCAGGTTTAGTGTCCGGCTTCTCGTGCAGATCACCATAGGTTTGCTTTAGAGTAAATCATTTCTGTCTGTGTTTATATAGCACTTCAACAAAAATACAGATAATGCAACTTCACATTAGTACAGGAAACAAAAAAAAACTGATCAGTTATGAAACAAATTCAGTTTCAGATGTAAAGTTGCTCTGCAGAAGACAATAGATCAATTTTGTTCTCGTCTAATAGTGTCAGTGCTTTAAATCAATATTGCTGAATATTAATTGCCTTGTAAATCACATTGTCATTACCATAATATGAAAAAATAATGTATTATTATTACACTCGTAAAAAAGTATTTTTACATCTTGGTAGTCGTTGTGCTGCCTTTGATATATGCTATTTAAATAAAAAATATTGCTTTACAGAAACGAGAATTTTATGAGACGCACCATTAAGAATAATCATTAACAGTAAGTGGATGCATTACTGTAGTGATGATTTTAGGGGAAAATGTGCTTAATTGTCATTTAAACTTATTCTAAAAAAGACAAAAAAAAATTGAAAAAAAACAAAAATGCTTAATTTTATCAGCCAAATTAAAATTGCATTAAAATATTTTTGCTATATAGCTGTTAGAGATGAACGAGTGAATGCAATGGAACTACGCTTACATAGATTAAAGCAAGGTCAACCATTGAATGAGGCCGGATTTGAACCAAAAAGTTTGTTGTTTTACTGATTCAACCTGATCTGCAGTGATAGATTCCCCAGTGTAGTGCTGTTGGGGCATGTTGTCACAAACAGCTGTGTTATTGCCAATAACAGCACTAGATGCAAAAATAAACTCACTTTGACAATATAATGTCTTTTAAATGAAAGTGTTTTTACATCATGGTAGTGTTTGTTGTGCTTCCTTTAATACATGCTATTTAAATAAAAAATATCATTGCTGTACAGTAACGAGAATTTAATGGTAATCACCATTAAGAATACTGGAGATTATGGAAATCATTAAAAGTAGATGGATGCATGACTGTGATGACGATTTTAGGGGAGAATGTGCTTAAATGTCATTTTAAATTATTTCAAAAAGGCAAAAAAATCAAAAGAAAAAAATATGCAAAATCTGATGAGTGATTTTGGGCTGAAGTGCGATTGGCTTGTGAGCTCTGAATGGCTTGTTTTTCCCGTGAAATGGTCAACAGCTCTGAGCCTCAGGCCGTCTCTGTCAGCAACACTAAATATCTCACACACACTGTCCCTACAGAGCCTCTTTCTGTTATAGCGTCTCTCTCTCTCACACACACACACACACACACACACACACACTCTCAC
>NW_015506750.1:87422-98421 GCF_001515645.1 Sinocyclocheilus grahami
AAAAAAATTAAATTAAATTAAATTAAAAATAAAATAAAACTTAATTAATGAAAACAAATAAACAATCAATCAATCAATCACCCAGATGAGGTTTTTTAGTCCACAGGATGTTATGCATACATTGCTTCCTGTCTTCATTCTTCATGTTTTGGACACTGCAGGGACATGTTGTCTAAATGAGGACCCATTTGTCTCCTATTACGGTATATATCTACCTTCAGAAGTGTGTTAGCAGCATTAAATGCTGTGCAGTGTGTGTTTCTGCTTATGCAGATCCCGTCGCACTGTAACTGTAGTGTTCTCCGTACCGAGAGAAGAGCCGTGTTTCCGCTGTGAGAGAGAAATAATGTTCAGCCCAGCGCTTCAGGACTCCATATGAAACTTAATGGCTGTCAGAGCGATGCCTTTCAACAGACAGAGCCGATAGGGGCAATTAGTGGCAGATAATGGCTCGCCCACCCACACCTTAAGTAGTGCACTAAAATATTGATTTAATTCCCATCCTATATATATATTCCCCTTAACCATTTGCTGTCACTCTAAAAATATCTCTGGTCGTGGCAGGCTGTCCAATGCTGAAGAGTGGGAGTCGAGGGAAGGAGAGAACGAGGCTCTTTAGGACGGAGGTTTACAGTAGAGAGCATTTCTATGAGCGCCTGAGGAGACTGTGAGACGCTGGAAGAGACGTTTAGAGACGTGAGTGGCGTAAGAAGGATGTAGAGGTGCTCCGAGAGAGACGAGACCTTCACGATGCCTGATTCATTCTTAATGTGGACTGAAACCAATCAGAGAGTCAACTGTGAGAGCAGCGCTCGCTCTGGAAACAGACACAGTAGAGTTGCTTATTGCTACACGGAGCAAACCAGATATGAGAAGAAACCCAAGACCAGGGCTCTGAACCGGTTCAAGGAACGAAAACGAAAACCGGAAACGAACGAAATTTTGACAGAAACGAAATCAAATGTTATAGTTCCGAACAGAATCGAAAATTTGAAATGGCCATAACGTTATTTTATCGTTCCATTCAATATTTGAAATTTGCTGTCAACCAATCAGGAATTCAGATATTCAGATATCTAAAAAGTAGTTTACATGTAAACATTTAGCTTTTCTGGCAGTTTAGCACATTATTTATGAATGTAGCCTAATAATAAAATGTTTCCCTCTCAAAACGCAATTTTACAAGAGTAGCATTTTTTTTAACAATGCAGCAAACATTTTTAAATATCTTAAAAAAATACTTTAATGTCTTTTAAGCGTTAACAGATTTTTTTTCTTTTGTTTAGTAGCCTATAATTTGGCCAAAATCTAGAGAAGATGCTGCTGTATTTGCTGTGACTAAAGCGCAGCGGGTTACGATACCAGATCTCTTCCTGTTTTTTTGTGTGTTTTTTGAGTAGAAAATGATGTACTTTATTATTATTATTATTATTATTATGCAATGGTAATAAAGTTTCATAAACATTATACATTTTAGATACATTGTGTCTCATCCAGTAATGTTACTAAATGCTGAATGATCATGCCATCACATGTAAGTTAAACATGTCATTTCACATCATGTTTAACAAAAAAAGTGTTTAAAAAAAATAAAAACCATATATTAAATTAAATTAAAAAATGACATTTAATTTAATTTAATTATTTAAAAGAACATACATTATTTCATAAATGCATTATAGTTGCATATTATTATTATTATTATTTTTGATTTACATTTTTTTTTAAGTAAAACTTAAATAGTTCTAAACTTAAACAAATAAACATGCATGCATAAATGAGTTTTAAGTAACATAATTAACAATTTTCTCCTATCCAGTAAAGTTATTTAACTAAGTGCTAAATGATGCTCCAGCCAGCATTGTTTCCTGCGAGTATTCCACTGAAATTCATCACATCATGCGAGTTAAACGTGTTGCGAATGTCCTTTCACGTCGTCTTTAACAGATGATCTCTCCAGAGCTAGTGAGCATAAACTGCTTCAAGGATTCTCAGAAGCCACTTCTGGTCTAAAACCCTGACAAAGTTCAGAAAATGAACTAGAGCCATTGGCTTTATTGTTCCTTCATTATTAATGGCTGTTCAGACATGGAGGAGTGATAGAGAGAGGAGATCGATGAGCGCTAATGAACACGCCTGCTCTTCACGGGTCGCCCTCCTCCCAGCCGCAATTACACAACCAGCCTGAGGGGGCAATTAAGAGCCATACATTACCCACAATGCCAGGTTTAGTGTCCGGCTTCTCGTGCAGATCACCATAGGTTTGCTTTAGAGTAAATCATATGAAACTTAATGGCTGTCAGAGCGATGCCTTTCAACAGACAGAGCCGATAGGGGCAATTAGTGGCAGATAATGGCTCGCCCACCCACACCTTAAGTAGTGCACTAAAATATTGATTTAATTCCCATCCTATATATATATTCCCCTTAACCATTTGCTGTCACTCTAAAAATATCTCTGGTCGTGGCAGGCTGTCCAATGCTGAAGAGTGGGAGTCGAGGGAAGGAGAGAACGAGGCTCTTTAGGACGGAGGTTTACAGTAGAGAGCATTTCTATGAGCGCCTGAGGAGACTGTGAGACGCTGGAAGAGACGTTTAGAGACGTGAGTGGCGTAAGAAGGATGTAGAGGTGCTCCGAGAGAGACGAGACCTTCACGATGCCTGATTCATTCTTAATGTGGACTGAAACCAATCAGAGAGTCAACTGTGAGAGCAGCGCTCGCTCTGGAAACAGACACAGTAGAGTTGCTTATTGCTACACGGAGCAAACCAGATATGAGAAGAAACCCAAGACCAGGGCTCTGAACCGGTTCAAGGAACGAAAACGAAAACCGGAAACGAACGAAATTTTGACAGAAACGAAATCAAATGTTATAGTTCCGAACAGAATCGAAAATTTGAAATGGCCATAACGTTATTTTATCGTTCCATTCAATATTTGAAATTTGCTGTCAACCAATCAGGAATTCAGATATTCAGATATCTAAAAAGTAGTTTACATGTAAACATTTAGCTTTTCTGGCAGTTTAGCACATTATTTATGAATGTAGCCTAATAATAAAATGTTTCCCTCTCAAAACGCAATTTTACAAGAGTAGCATTTTTTTTAACAATGCAGCAAACATTTTTAAATATCTTAAAAAAATACTTTAATGTCTTTTAAGCGTTAACAGATTTTTTTTCTTTTGTTTAGTAGCCTATAATTTGGCCAAAATCTAGAGAAGATGCTGCTGTATTTGCTGTGACTAAAGCGCAGCGGGTTACGATACCAGATCTCTTCCTGTTTTTTTGTGTGTTTTTTGAGTAGAAAATGATGTACTTTATTATTATTATTATTATTATTATGCAATGGTAATAAAGTTTCATAAACATTATACATTTTAGATACATTGTGTCTCATCCAGTAATGTTACTAAATGCTGAATGATCATGCCATCACATGTAAGTTAAACATGTCATTTCACATCATGTTTAACAAAAAAAGTGTTTAAAAAAAATAAAAACCATATATTAAATTAAATTAAAAAATGACATTTAATTTAATTTAATTATTTAAAAGAACATACATTATTTCATAAATGCATTATAGTTGCATATTATTATTATTATTATTTTTGATTTACATTTTTTTTTAAGTAAAACTTAAATAGTTCTAAACTTAAACAAATAAACATGCATGCATAAATGAGTTTTAAGTAACATAATTAACAATTTTCTCCTATCCAGTAAAGTTATTTAACTAAGTGCTAAATGATGCTCCAGCCAGCATTGTTTCCTGCGAGTATTCCACTGAAATTCATCACATCATGCGAGTTAAACGTGTTGCGAATGTCCTTTCACGTCGTCTTTAACAGATGATCTCTCCAGAGCTAGTGAGCATAAACTGCTTCAAGGATTCTCAGAAGCCACTTCTGGTCTAAAACCCTGACAAAGTTCAGAAAATGAACTAGAGCCATTGGCTTTATTGTTCCTTCATTATTAATGGCTGTTCAGACATGGAGGAGTGATAGAGAGAGGAGATCGATGAGCGCTAATGAACACGCCTGCTCTTCACGGGTCGCCCTCCTCCCAGCCGCAATTACACAACCAGCCTGAGGGGGCAATTAAGAGCCATACATTACCCACAATGCCAGGTTTAGTGTCCGGCTTCTCGTGCAGATCACCATAGGTTTGCTTTAGAGTAAATCATTTCTGTCTGTGTTTATATAGCACTTCAACAAAAATACAGATAATGCAACTTCACATTAGTACAGGAAACAAAAAAAAACTGATCAGTTATGAAACAAATTCAGTTTCAGATGTAAAGTTGCTCTGCAGAAGACAATAGATCAATTTTGTTCTCGTCTAATAGTGTCAGTGCTTTAAATCAATATTGCTGAATATTAATTGCCTTGTAAATCACATTGTCATTACCATAATATGAAAAAATAATGTATTATTATTACACTCGTAAAAAAGTATTTTTACATCTTGGTAGTCGTTGTGCTGCCTTTGATATATGCTATTTAAATAAAAAATATTGCTTTACAGAAACGAGAATTTTATGAGACGCACCATTAAGAATAATCATTAACAGTAAGTGGATGCATTACTGTAGTGATGATTTTAGGGGAAAATGTGCTTAATTGTCATTTAAACTTATTCTAAAAAAGACAAAAAAAAATTGAAAAAAAACAAAAATGCTTAATTTTATCAGCCAAATTAAAATTGCATTAAAATATTTTTGCTATATAGCTGTTAGAGATGAACGAGTGAATGCAATGGAACTACGCTTACATAGATTAAAGCAAGGTCAACCATTGAATGAGGCCGGATTTGAACCAAAAAGTTTGTTGTTTTACTGATTCAACCTGATCTGCAGTGATAGATTCCCCAGTGTAGTGCTGTTGGGGCATGTTGTCACAAACAGCTGTGTTATTGCCAATAACAGCACTAGATGCAAAAATAAACTCACTTTGACAATATAATGTCTTTTAAATGAAAGTGTTTTTACATCATGGTAGTGTTTGTTGTGCTTCCTTTAATACATGCTATTTAAATAAAAAATATCATTGCTGTACAGTAACGAGAATTTAATGGTAATCACCATTAAGAATACTGGAGATTATGGAAATCATTAAAAGTAGATGGATGCATGACTGTGATGACGATTTTAGGGGAGAATGTGCTTAAATGTCATTTTAAATTATTTCAAAAAGGCAAAAAAATCAAAAGAAAAAAATATGCAAAATCTGATGAGTGATTTTGGGCTGAAGTGCGATTGGCTTGTGAGCTTTGAATGGCTTGTTTTTCCCGTGAAATGGTCAACAGCTCTGAGCCTCAGGCCGTCTCTGTCAGCAACACTAAATATCTCACACACACTGTCCCTACAGAGCCTCTTTCTGTTATAGCGTCTCTCTCTCTCACACACACACACACACACACGTGGGAGCACCGTCTTCTGCTTGTCTGTTAAACTATCGCTTCGTTCACATGAACACACATCAGTCCCGGCTGGAAACTGTCTTCAATGTTTTAGTTGTTACATGATTTATTCAACTGTTTTCTTGTCTAATTCATTTGTTGGGGTGTAAATAATTTAGCAGTGCTAAATATACCTGTGGTTTACTCATGTATTCAGTTTAATAAAAGTTAAAGTCAGAGCAGGTACAAATAGGGCTGTGACTCTCAACTGAACGTGATGTGATTCAGATTCATTCAGGTGTTGTGAGTTATAATGTGCATTTTGACTGATCAAGACTGCTGACTCTTTGTGCACTATTGTCATCTATATGGAAGCTTGTATGTTAACTGTATCTCACAAGTCTAACTTTTTAAGCTATTCCGAGTTGATATCTCACGTTTTTTCTAAATTCTAATTGCGAGATGCTAACTCATAGTTGCATGTTTAGAACTCGCAATTACAATGTAGAAACTTGTTAGAATTGTGAAATAAAAGTTGCAATTACCTTTTTTTATTCTATGGCAGAACCAAAATAACTCAGAATTCATAGAAAAACTTGCAATTTAAACTCACAATTCTGAGAAAAAAAAAGAGAATTGCAAGATATAAATTGAGAATTGTCAGATGTAAACTCAAAGTCTGAGTTTCTGAGTTCATATCTTGCGATTCTGAGAAAGACAAATCAAAATGGCAAGATACATGGCCCAAATTGTGAGATATAAACATTATATATATATATATATATATTAGGGCTGCCCTTATTTTTCTGGTTGACTAGTCGTTCATTTTAAGCATTAGTCGACTAATCACACGTTTATTAATACACCATTTAAATCATTATAATGAGCCTTTAGTTGCCTAGATAGCCTAATAAGCTCTCAAGCACACGCATAAAGCTTGCCACAGCACCCCGGCAGAAGCTATGATTATGAATGTGTCTGTGAAAAACAATTACAACTATGTTTTATCTTAATTTAACATTTTTTTTTTAAATGTTTTTTTGTCATTTTTAATTGTTTTTTTTTGGATAATGTCTAGGCTTTTATTAAGTTTTAGTTTATTTGGTTTAGTTATTTTAGTACTTCAGTTTGTTATGTGAAATGCTTCCTTGACAACTATAGCTGAAATAAGTGTTTCATTTTTATATTTTATTACAGTTCTTTTTTGTATTATGTTTTATTTAGACTTAGCAAATGATAACCCTGGAATAAACACGTCAAGCTTCATTATTTCTCCATGAAATTATCATAAAATTGGTCCAAAAAAAAAAAAAAAACCCAAAATTTAAGTTGTTATTCTTTCCGAAATTGGATACAAAGGTATGGCTTATAGATCACTTTTATGATGCTTTTATGGTACTTTTGCATGCTTTTGAACCTTGAATGAGTGAAAGATCCGGTGTTATTTTAGTATTGATATATTAGCAAAAATATAGTTTTTGTTAAATTTTTAATTAGATTTCATTTTTATTTTCATTTTAGTTATTTTGTTGTGATTTTGTCTTTTTTATGTCTATATGGTTTGTTATTCAATTTTAGGTTTTAGTTTTAAATTTTTGTCATTTTAGTACTTCAGCTTGTGTGAAATGTTGCAAATTTATTTCAATTCATGTTTACTTTAGTTTTATTATGTATCATTTAGTTTGAGCTAAAAATAGGAACCCTGGAATGAATATTCAAGCTTCGTAAAGGATGTAGAAGCACCATTAAAGTATAACAAAAGTAGTCAAAAGACCAAAATTGAAGTCAATATTCTTCAACAATTTGGGCATGATTGAAGTTTTGAAAACTGTAGCAGATTTGGTGGGAAAAAAGCCACTTGAAAGATTGATTCGTTCACAAATAAGTCTTCGAACTCTTCATTAAATAATGACTGTGAAGTTATCATATGGTTTCAGAAGACTTAGAATGTATAGCGCACAAGTCATACACTTTTATGATGCTTTTGCATGTTTTTGAAGCTTGAATGATTAAGAGGTGGATTTCGCTTTTGTGTTTGCCTACATGAATCATGACAAATTTGAATGAATCATATTTAACTTTTCCTTTATTATCAGATTTGCAAAAGCTACAACCAATTTACACCATCCAGCTGTTGACCATCTACTAAAACCAACAATACAGCCATTAAAGTGCCCCTATTATGGGTTTTTGAAAATGACCTTTCATGCAGTGTGCAACACAGCTCTAAGTGAATGAAAAAATCCTGCACATTTTTAAATCTGAAAGTGTGTAAAGTTATTGTCTCAAAAGAAAGAGTCGACTCTGAATCATTGAAACGAGTCATTTTTAAAAAAACGAATCCCGCAGATTAGAGTCACGCAAAGAAGGGGTTTGGAAAAATGACTCGTTGAGCGAATCGTTTGGGAGTCGTTGAGCAAGTAAGGTAAAAAATAAATGAATATTATAAGACCTTGCATGCATGTCAACCTGTTTTGGGGGTCTCCCAAAACCAAAATATGAACCTTTCATAACCCATAATGGGGCACTTTTTTTAAACCACTGCATGAGTGATTTCATCTTTTAACCACCATTCAGAATCACAGAAACTCCCCAAATGTGGATGTTCCTTTCTGAATGGATTTCATGTTTCATATTCCAGTCCCTGACTATGCCCAAAATTTAAGTTGTTAGTCTTTCCGAAATTGGATACAAAGATATGGCTTATAGATCACTTTTATGATGCTTTTATGGTACTTTTGCATGCTTTTGAACCTTGAATGAGTGAAAGATCCGGTGTTATTTTAGTATTGATATATTAGCAAAAATATAGTTTGAAAACTGTAGCAGATTTGGTGGGAAAAAAGCCACTTGAAAGATTGATTCGTTCACAAATAAGTCATCGATTCTCTTCGAACTCTTCATTAAATAATGACTGTGAAGTTATCATATCAAGAGTCGACTCTGAATCATTGAAACGAGTCGTTTTTAAAAAAACGAATCCCGCAGATTAGAGTCACGCAAAGGAGGGGTTTGGAAAAATGAATCGTTGAGCGAATCATTTGGGAGTCGTTGAGCAAGTAAGGTAAAAAATAAATGCATATTATAAGACCTTGCATGCATGTCAACCTGTTTTGGGGGTCTCCCAAAACCAAAATATGAACCTTTCATAACCCATAATGGGGCACTTTTTTTAAACCACTGCATGAGTGATTTCATCTTTTAACCACCATTCAGAATCACAGAAACTCCCCAAATGTGGATGTTCCTTTCTGAATGGATTTCATGTTTCATATTCCAGTCCCTGACTATGAAATGCTTGGGGATGACAGTCACCGGTTGTACTGTGTTGAATCAGTAACACGTTTCCGCTGATCTCAATCCGGTTTTGCTGCTCTGGAGGAAATGCGTGTTGTAAAGTGATGCTTCAGCAGATTAATTGTGCAAACCCCTTTACAGACCCTCAAAATATGAAGCACGCTCTTATTGTCATCACAGCTATCATTTAGACTGGAACAGAGGAACGTGTTCACTATACTGTAAATATATAAATAAGTGTAGCAGGGACAGGAATGAAATTGATGACAGTCACCGGTTGTACTGTGTTGAATCAGTAACACGTTTCCGCTGATCTCAATCCGGTTTTGCTGCTCTGGAGGAAATGTGTGTTGTAAAGTGATGCTTCAGCAGGTTAATTGTGCAAACCCCTTTACAGACCCTCAAAATATGAAGCACGCTCTTATTGTCATCACAGCTATCATTTAGACTGGAACAGAGGAACGTGTTCACTATACTGTAAATATATAAATAAGTGTAGCAGGGACAGGAATGAAATATGGCTTTCCCATTTCAATGCAAATGAAGGAGAGAAAGAATGCAGTGCGGGCGTCTCACCAGTGTTTCTGAGCTCAACACGCTCCTATAGATGGAGGAAATTAGTGTCCGCAAATAAAACTGTCTGTCAGCATGAATCCAGAGCCGAACTTATCGCTGCCGTTGCATTGCATACGGATGTTTACTTCAGAGTGCACCTCTTTTAATGCAGAAATGAACCAGCGTGACGGTCGGGGCGAAGGAGAAGATCTCTCAACTAAATCAAGTCGTTTCTGTTTAGATGTTTGCGGTCTGCCTGCTTCGTTTGCGAATGGAGATGTGTGGGTTCTGTGTGGAAATGTTGTGTTGATTTGTGTGTTTACGTGTCCTCACAGCAATCAGTCTTACTTACAATTTCCTTCACAAATTCTCTTTGTCAGACTTGTGAAATTGCAGAAGTTTTGTCAGAAGCTCGTTCTGTGATTTCATGCAGTGTAATGAAAAAAATTCAAATTTTTTTCTTTCTTTTAACGTGGCTGTGTTTTGCCCGTGTTTTTTTGTGTGTGTGTGTGAATACTGTACATTTCTCTTAACTTCAGCACGGAAGCTTGTAGGGGTTGGGTGCCACTTTTTTTTCAACTATTTGTTTTCTCCTGTTTTTTGGCTACTCAGAGAGTTAGTTCAGTCCCTGTATTTTTGTTCAGATTTATTTCTTTGTAGCATAGTAAGCTTTATCGGGAAAAAGGTAGATTCCGTTTGTGTTTATTATTTTGGCCTTGGCCCAAACCTGAACCCTTTCGCTTGCTAAATCAAATCGTTTCTGTTTAGATGTTTGCGGTCTGCGTGCTTCGTTTGCGAATGGAGATGTGTGGGTTCTGTGTGGAAATGTTGTGTTGATTTGTGTGTTTACGTGTCCTCACAGCAATCAGTCTTACTTACAATTTCCTTCACAAATTCTCTTTGTCAGACTTGTGAAGTTGCAGAAGTTTTGTCAGAAGCTCGTTCTGTGATTTCATGCAGTGTAATGAAAAAAATTAAATTTTTTTTCTTTCTTTTAACGTGGCTGTGTTTTGCCCGTGTTTTTGTGTGTGTGTGTGTGAATACTGTACATTTCTCTTCACTTCAGCACGGAAGCTTGTAGGGGTTGGGTGCCACTTTTTTTCAACTATTTGTTTTCTCCTGTTTTTTGGCTACTCAGAGAGTTAGTTCAGTCCCTGTATTTTTGTTCAGATTTATTTCTTTGTAGCATAGTAAGCTTTATCGGGAAAAAGGTAGATTCCGTTTGTGTTTATTATTTTGGCCTTGGCCCAAACCTGAACCCTTTCGCTTACCATTTGTGTGCTGATTATTGCCATTGAACTTGACTAGTAAAAAATAAGGTTACACTTTACTTGAAGGGGAGTGCATAAGACTGACATGACACATACATAATCATGACATGACACTTTCATAATCATAACATGAGACTTTCATAATCATGACATGACACATACATAATCATGACATGACACATACATAATCATGACATGACACTTTCATAATCATAACATGACACTTTCATAATCATGACATGACATACATAATCATGACATGACACTTTCATAATCATGACATGACACATACATAATCATGACATGACACCTTCATAATCATGACATGACACATGTCATGAATATGAAGGACACATACATAATCATGACATGACACATACATAATCATGACATGACACATACATAATCATGACATGACACATACATAATCATGACATGACACATACATAATCATGACATGACACCTTCATAAT
>NW_015506750.1:100294-100985 GCF_001515645.1 Sinocyclocheilus grahami
ATGACATGACACCTTCATAATCATGACATGACACATACATAATCATGACATGACACCTACATAATCATGGCATGACACATACATAATCATGTCATGACACCTTCATAATATAACATGACACCTTCATAATCATGACATGACACATACATAATCATGACATGACACCTACATAATCATGGCATGACACATACATAATCATGTCATGACACCTTCATAATATAACATGACACCTTCATAATCATGACATGACACATACATAATCATGACATGACACCTACATAATCATGACATGACACATACATAATCATGACATGACACTCAAGTAAAGTGTAACCCAAAAATAAAAATAAAGTAAAAGAGAAAACAAGCAGTCCGGTGTAAAGACATTTATTTATTGTTCTCAGACCCTAGACCTGGGACGTAACACCGTATTCATCTGTATTCAACATCTAACTCTATACAGCAGTTTTTTTAGCACGACATTCTATTAAATAAATGCATTTAGAACACACTTGTATCCAAGATGACTTACATTGCATTGAAGGTATCCAGCTCATGCTTTCTCTGGGATGGGAATGCAAACCACGGCTTCACGGGGCTTATTGCTTTTATAAAACGGTTATTCCATATCCGTAGTAAGGTTTCTCAAAATAAAACAGAGCAAATAAAGAGGAATGATATGAATAAAAAC
>NW_015506750.1:101097-102744 GCF_001515645.1 Sinocyclocheilus grahami
GAAGTAAACAAAGGTAGAGTCGTTTACAACAGCTCAGTCGTTTAAACGCGGCTCAGCCAATCAGAATCAAGGACCAGAACTATCCGTTTTATAATATAGGTTTTATATATAGTATGAATGAGATTTTCTGTGTGTGTATTCTTCATAACTGTAAGCGTCACACACTGCTTTTGCTCGTTCTGTGTGTAAAATCGTTCTCCTGTTTGTGTTTCTCCACAGCTCCATGGCTGATTGACTCTAATTATGTATCTAAACGAACCAACTCGCTTCTGTAGCCAGCAATATTGGTTTTCCTGAAATCTTAAAGTCGCAAGGCCTTGTGTGTGACATAATGAAGTTCTGTCCAAGTTAATTCTCCGGCAGGTTTAATGGTGCATTTCGAGCCGTTGCTCGCGCCGCATTAGCAGCGAGGAAACGCTCCGCGGGGAATCCAGTGCATTAAAAGTTTGGACTTACCTGCTGTAATGGTTTAGCTGAAGAGACGGGAACATTGGTGTCTAATGAAAGCAGTCTGTTAAGGAGTGACGAGACACACAGACTCGGGTTTCACAAGAGCTTTGGGTTCTTGTTCAGGATGTGATGCAAACTTTGTCTCTGAAGAGAAACACTTCAGCTTCTGAGAACTTACGTATGTTTAAATACTTTGAGATTCAGAGATACATTTTTTTTCATGAATTTTGTCCACCACACAGTCAATACCAAAATACTCGGCAGCACAACCCATGAAACAGACTGAACATCTGCTGATTTTCATTGACTGTAAATGAAGTGTGCGCGCTCCTCTCTCTACCGCCATCTGTGGCTGAAACATGACAGTGCAGCTCTGAATATAAATCATTATCTGTAGGCGTATTGTCATAAATCGAGATAAAGAAGCAGAAATGATCATGTGTTTTGTTTATTTCTAATGCAAAATTAATTCATCTTTAGTAGTGTGCTTTTAAATATAGACTTCACCCTCTCTCACAAAAGCATACTGAAATCTGTCGCACATTTGTCATCTATGGTTATAGCAATATTATTGAGACACTATCATAGTTTGTTTTAATTAATTAATATTGAATTTTGTTTAAATATTTGTATTTTAAAGTTGTCATTTTGTTGTTTTTGCCATTTTAATTTCAGTTTTAGTTTGAGATATTTTAGTACAATGCTTTGACAAGTAGCTGAAATAAAATAAGTTTTTGTATTTAATTAAATGTTATTAAGTCATGAATGTTTTTATGGTTTTAGTTTAACACGTAAGGGGTTACAGTAAGATATTCTACTGTATATATTTCTGTGTTCATTGTGTCAGCGATGCGTCGTTTCTTTCTTTCCTCTTTCACTGTGTTTCTGAATTGAATGTAAATGAATGCAGGTTCATTTGTTCAAAATCATTCACTCGCTTGTTTTTCCAAATGCATAAGACTTTGATCACAAAACACAAATGGAGATATTTTTAATGAAACTTCAGAAATGCATATCCCTCTATTGAAAGCACACGCGACCCTAAAAGTAATCCATGTTCCATGAGATAATATTATAGTTTTTATTAATATTTTTATTTTTAAAATGTCTAATTTCATTTTCATTTTAGTTAAACTTTAAGTAATTTTGTTGTGTGTTTTTGTCATTTTTATTATTTTTTGTGTTGTTTTATATATA
>NW_015506750.1:102874-110374 GCF_001515645.1 Sinocyclocheilus grahami
TATATATATATATATATATATATATATATATATATATATATATATATATATATATATAAATTATTATTATTGTTTTTTTTTATATATATAAAACCATGTCTATATGTTTTTATATCAGTTCTAGTTTTAGTTATTTTAATACATCAAGTTAAACTAAATGAAATTGAGAAATGTTGACTTGGCAACTAGCTGAAATAAATGTAAGTTTTTTTTTAATACTTTATTTTATTCCATTTAATATTTGTTTTATTTCAAGTAACTGAAAGGGATGTTTTCATGTATGTAACTATAATAACCTTAAATTCTGAAGAGACATGATTCCAGATGTGCATCTTGAGACAGAACAATGGCACTGACCAATTTTAAGATATGTTAGAGCAAGTTATTTTCAGTTGAGATAGCTCAAACATGCATTTTAGTCTGGGACTAGCCTGAAGCCTTGTCTGTGAAACCAGGGGTTTAAGTTCTACAGAAGTGTGTGTATGCAGCTCATTCTGCTCTTCTAAAGAGAAAGAGAGAGAGTGTGTGTGTGTGTGTGTGTGTGTGTGTGTGTGTGTGTGTGTGTGTGTGTGTGTGTGTATCCACAGCGGTGCGCTATGGCAAGCTTTATGAGTGGCTTGAGCTCTTATTAGGCTTTGTAGGCAATTTAAGCCTCAATATAATGATTTAAATGGTTTATTAATAAACGTGCGATTAGTCGACTAATGCTTAAAATGAACGACTACTAGTCGACCAGAATTCTTAGTCGAGGGCAGCCCTAATATGTGTGTGTGTGTGTGTGTGTGTGTGTGTGTGTGTATCCAAATACTGTGTATCCACAAGGATAGTAAGACCTGAAATGTTTGACATTGTGGGGACCGGCCTGAGGCCTGAGGTCCTCAAAAAAAAAATAGTAAATGATGTTTATCTGAAAGTGTAACATTGCAAACAGGTTTTCTGTAAGGGTTAGGGTTAGGGTCAGGGGGTAGAAAATATAGTTTGGAAAAGTAATATCAGTCTATGGAAAGTCCCCACAATTCACAGAAACCTAATATATGTGTGTGTGTGTGTGTTTCAGGGCGAAGCCGGACCATCAGTGATTGACATGAGCAGAAACCTTCCGTCCGATCCAGCATCATAAGGGATTCACACTCACGTGTTTCACGCACAGATAGTACAACTTTACATTTTGCCGTTTCGCTTCATTGATTAAAGCTCTTCTTTCACATTCCCCGCTCGTTCCTAAACGCCGTCAGAAGCGATAAACTCATCCCGTCCTCGCGTGTTTCTCGTCCGTGTTAAAGGGAAATCATCTGGAGGAGCATTGGGTCTGACACCAGCGCCGCATCAGGACAGATGCTCGGACCTAATGGAAAGTGAGTAGCTTAAGAAAGCAGCGGCGAAGCGTCAGCGGTGCTCTCTTTTCCCACCCGCTACGTCCCGGCCTAATTAATGCCTGCCCAAGAACTAACTCGTCTGCCGGCTCCGCAGAAATCCAATAACTTCAGCCAGCAATTTATGTGGAACACCAGCGAAGCTCCAGCAAACTCCAAATGGTGCATTCAACTCCACTGCATTTTGAAATCCTATTTGTTTTTTATAAATTGTCAGGTAATTTGAATATTGCATATATTGGAATTTGAAATGTGTCAAAATAATCAGAGGCCTTACTGCAAACATGTTGTGCCTGTCTTTTATTACATATAGAAATAAAAATGGTTTTCACTCCTAGAAGTTTCCGTGACTCCGTGACTTTATCACTCGCTGCATGTAAGGTTTTTCAGATTAAATACACTACCGGCCATTTTATAGTTTTTACGTCTCTTCTGCTCACTAAGGCTGCATTTATTTGATCAAAATACCGTAAAAAAAGTAAAATATTTGTACAATTTAAAACGGTTGTTTTCTCTGTGAATCTCTGTTAAGCTGTAATTTATTTCTGAGTTCAAAGCTGTATTTTCAGCATCATTACTGCAGTCTTCAGTGCCACATGATCTTGCTATATAATATGCTGATTTGCTGCTCGAGAAACATTTCTGATTATTACCAATGTTGAAAACAGTCGTGCTGCACAATATTTTTATGGAAACTGTGATACATTTTATTTTTCAGGATTCACAGATGAACAAAGTTCAAAAGAGCAGCATTTATTTGAAATAGAGATCTTTTGTAACATTATAAATGTGTTTACTCTCACTTTTGATCAATATAATGCATCCTTGCTGAATAAAAGCTTTCTTACCCCATATATACACAGACTATAGACAGAAGTTTCTCAGACCTTATTGTGCTCATGAATTGAAAACCCCCGTTCTAAACCCCAGAGGAGAGTCGGCAGGGATTAGTCTTCAGGGTTTTGACGTCACGACTGCAGCTCGGCTCTCTGTTAGATGATAGATTAGTGGAAACAACCCTGCAGAAGACTTCCATGCTTCTTCTGTAATTTCTTTACCTCCCAGCCAGAGCAAATGTCAGTGGATTAAAGAGAAAGAAAAGCGTTCTCCGGTAGTTCTGCTTGTAACGTCTGTGGGTCAAGGGCAACATAAAGCCTGTCCTTATCAGTATCACTGTAATACATGTAAAACAGCTGGAAAACTCAGTCTGGCCATGGATTTCAGAGTCAGCTCAACTTGAAGACAACTTGTTTGTTTATTTCGAGAAGCTAATGTCCAGAGATGCTTCAGACTCGGCTCTTATTTCCATTTGCATTTTGAAGAATCACTTTGGAGACGAGAAGACCTGATGTCAAAGTGACATTTTTGAGGGCAGCAATTTCAAGAATAAGAGATGTAATAATTTCAGCCTATGATAAGCCTCAAATTAGCTCCGTTTTTTTGTACCATATATTATTATATGATTATTTTTATTTGTGCAGTTGCATTGTGAGACTCAATCAAAAATGTTTAATATAATAATAATTTAACATTGTTTATCTTACTGTTTATTTTTATATTATTTTAATTGTAATATTTTTGAATTAATAGTGATAATGAAATTAAATAATTTTTAAAATATTTAATATTTAATAATAATAATAATAAAGGCAATAAAATAGCATTGTTTTTTATTATTTTAATAATAATAATAATAATGCAATAAAAAATAACAATTAACCATTGCTCCTGACCCATATATAATTATTTTTCAATTGGAACATTTAACGCTCGAGGCACCAAAAGCACTTCTCACTTTTTCATAACCCTTTTTTAGTATGAAAAAAGCAAATAATCAATAAAACAAGCTGAGTAAGGTGTGTAAGGCTGAACTGAAAAAGCAGCACATGAGCTGCTTTATGAGATGCACTATGTTTAAAAACAGCATCTGAACTCCTGGCAGTCTAACCTCTCTTAAGGTAAAGAGTTCGGTCTCCCAGAGACGTGCTTCTTCTGTAATGCTTACGGAGATGCAGCGCTCTTCAGGATCATCCTGTGCACTGAGGCTAATGCTGAATTGCCACTTTCATGAACCATAACACTTACAAACATCTCTCTATTAACTAGGCGGCCTTTGGCAGAGTGCTGCCATATCAGAGACGTCCGCAGTGTTAAATCTGAGCTTGATATTACAAATGTCTTGACATTACAAGGATAAAAGTTCTGCATGAAATCCAAAGCATATCTAACCTACTTTGGATTATTTTGTGATATTTTGGCGGCTTGTGCATTTAATATTTATGTTGGTGCAGCAGCTTTTAGTCATGCAAATTGCAAAAATAGTTCTGTATCTGGTTTATGGTGTCAAGTATTGCAGTGTGAAATCAAACCTTCGAACAAATCAGATTTACTTGATGATATTTGATCTGAATTTGCATTGTCAGCTATGAGCATGATGCAGTTGAATTGATTTTTCCATTCTAGATCTTATCATTTGGAAATACAACTTGCACATGCAATATGTTGACATTATTAATACATGTATATTAATAAATGCATTGAGAACTGCAGCAAATGCAGAGCAAACGAATCCAGCCGATCAGTGCAAGAACGAGACGCCGACGGCGAACACTAGCGGCGTGTGTGCATTGCTTTTGGCAGTTTGTGTTAATGGAAAAATCTGTTTTTCATACTAATTAGCTTTTGCTTTATATTCGCTTGTAATCCCAAAGAGAATATGACAAAATACACAGATTCAAGATTCATTAACGGCCTTCTGTAACTCTTGAATTCAGAAACATTTCAAATTTGCTCTTTCTTTGTACCCGACTGACTAAAGAAGTAAAGCAACACAAAACATTGTGCATGTGCATTATATTTCAATAAAAATGAATAAATATGGCACTGTGTGTTGTTAGCATGCAGGGTTTTCAATCAACAGCTATCAGTCAGAATTCATATTCATGCATAAACAGAAAGCGAAGAGAAGAGAGGAAGATGACGTTTGCTTGTGCTTTATTTTCAGCAGCGCTTGAGCAGTCCGGCTCTAATTAAAGCGTTCCGGTCCACGGCAGACAAGATGGAAACCAGAGGCTATTTCATTTCCTCTGGTCTTTTTAGACTGTGACTACAGCTGTTTACAATGGGCAAGAAAATAAAATCACAATAACAACAGCAGCGGCGGCGGCGGCGTCTGAAGGAGGGTTATACCTCAGACGAGATACTGTGGATCTGTGTGTGATCCCATCCTACAGACAGACATAATGAGGCAGGAATGGCATGAGGATGAGCAAATAATGACAGCATTTCCATCTTGAACTTTTATGTTAAGACTGGTGGAACCAAACGAGGAAAAATCAGTGTCACTGGTCTGAAATCAGCGTGTGGGATTTTCTACGTCTGCCGTGGAAAATAAACGTTTTGAAAAGCATCAGAGAAAACATTGTGAGATGCCAAGAATTCTGGATTAGAAATTTGCAATAATTTTTAGCTCCAGTTCCAGCTGCTGCTTTCTGGATGTCTGTTTACTCATAAAAACGGCATTATAAAATATGCAATATGTCTTCTTCCAGAAATGAACAGTAGCCGAGATCAACTAGATCACGTGGACTATTGTAACATCAGAAGCAAAAGTAGCTTGTGTGCGTAATCACACAGCAAAACTGTACATCGCGTTGATTTCATACGGATTACTTTACCGCAGAATATTTGTTTCCGATAAGACATACTTCGTTTAAACGTAGACATGTCAAGCTTTCTATAGATGTATTTCTCATGTCTGTGTGTGAAGTATTCTCTGAGTTCCAGTTCATTTCAGTGACGCGTTTCTAAAAGCAGTTCACGGAGACAGAGAAGACGGAGCGCACCCTGTTTGTTTTCTTTATTTTACAAAAGCACGGAGTTCTGTTGTTATTGTGAAGTGTACACAAATAAAAGTATACACTTAACCGTTTCGAAATGATTTATAACACTTATTTGTGTGACCAAAATCGATTTAAATATAGTAACATCCGCAATCATTTTGGCTCCAGTTCCACCTGGGTGCCTGTTTACTCGTGAGAAAGGTACATTATTTAAAGACAAAGTTCATCAAAAAATGAGGAATATTAAAATCTTCACCTATGCTGGAGCTGAACTAACAGGAATTAACAGGCGAGAACCAAATGTTCAACTTTTGTAGAACTTTCCAGGTTGGATAAGAAGAACAATGACTATCTGTGCTCCACACAATATTGTATGAATTCATATGAAAGTCATAGTATGATATTGTATGGCGTTTGTTTGTCTGGTTTACAGTGCCCAATCACTTTCAATATATGGACAAGCATGGCATTCATTTCTCTTTCTGAGGAAGGTCGTATGAGTTTGGATCAACATAAGGCTGAGTAAATGACAACAATATTTCTATTTTGGGTTGAACTGTTGCTTTAAACGAGTAAACATGAATCTGGCCTTACAAACGTGAGCAGCCGAATTCATGATGGAAGAGCAGTGAATTTACCCCATGGTTTCATCTCCACTCGCTGGCCCTTCACACAGCCATTCCTCCTTTCTGCCCCAATCACAATATCCTATTGCACCATTATACGTGACTAAATATCTGCCTATAATAGGGCCCGATATTGGGTTGTGGTAATTAAAAGATAATAGTGAGCCGATTTGAGCTTTACGAATAAAGATGTGATATCTCAGCAGCACGTCTCATATAAACCCAGGGTGTATTTTGGTACCGCCACCGTTTCTTGGGTTTCTTTACACCTCGGGTCAGGCGACACTGATTTATGCCATTCTCACGAGGCAGTCGTAAACGAGGCCGATGATACAGTGACAATAATTGAATCAGTTCAGTGAATCTATTAAGTAGGATGTCAGATGTAAAAGCGTCCTCCAAATCCTCCAACCGCAGTGAAAGATAAATAAATAACATATACGTAGCAACGTAGCAAGTCATGTAGCGTTTTTACAATCGACAAATGAAACGTGACAGGTAATCACGCAGCTTCTGAGTCCAGTCGAGCGAAAGCTTATTAATATCACAGTTTGACCACAGATGATTGGTCTCATTACCCAACATGCCACACCTCGAATGAGAAATGATTCGGGTTTGGGAATGCCATTGGTTGTGTTGGGATTTCTCTGTGGAATTACAGTGTTGAGATTATCCATGCTTTGTGTTCTCTGAAGATTAATGATCGGACAGTTTTAAGTGAGATATCCAGTGCAGTTGTTGTAGAGACAACAGAGCTAGATCAATGAGCACCTCATGATGAAATACCAACTATTTTACACCAAATTTGGGTTAAAACTGCACGAAACAGCGACTTGCACTCTGAAATGTCATCAACAAGCTTATATTTTAATAAATATTTAGCCTGTACTTTTTTTTTCTCACAATTCTTTGCAAGTGATAGAAAACATGCGGTAACACTTTACTATAGAGACCAATTCTCACTATTAACTAGTAGCTTATTAGCATGCCTATTATTAACATATTGGCTGTTTATTAAAGCACATATTCTGCACGATCATATTCTACACTCCTAATCCTATCCAATACATAAACTACCTTAACTATTAATAAGCAGCAAATTAGAAGTTCATAGTAAAAAGTCATAGTTAATGGTTTGTTAATAGCGAGAATTGGACTTTAAAATAAAGTGTGACCAAACTAGACGAGCTATATATAACTTATTGTACATACATTATATATACAGTAGTTTTTGTTAAGTTCAAATATTTGAGGTCAGTAAAATCGAGCAAGGATGCATTCATTGATCAAAAGTCTGTAACAATGAGTAAATGCTGTTCTTTTAAACTTTCTGTTCATCTGTGAATCCTGAAAAATAAAATGCATCACGGTTTCCACAAAAATATTGTGCAGCACGACTGTTCGCAACATTGAGAATAATCAGAAATGTTTCTAATAATCATTAGAATGATTTCTGAAGATCATGTGACACTGAAGACTGGAGGAATGATGCTGAAAATACAGCTGCGCATCACAGAAATACATTACAGTTTAACAGAGATTCACAGAGAAAACAGCTATTTTAAATTATAATAATATTTCACAATTTTACAGTACTTTTGATCAAATAAATGCAACCTTGCTGAGCAGAAGAGACTTTCTTTAACCAAACTTTTGAAT
>NW_015506750.1:116317-129046 GCF_001515645.1 Sinocyclocheilus grahami
CACTCTCACACACACTCACACACACACACACACACACACACACACACACACACACACACACACACACACACACACACACACACACACAGAGGACAGCTATGAAATCCCAGTTCAATTTCTTCTCTTTCAACCGTGTGGACACCAGAGGAGGTGAAGATCAATATGACACATTCTAGCATCATTATTACAATTGATATCCTCAGCGGCTCCCGGCCTCTTTAATCACGGGGTTGTGCCCTGACTGCCTCGTCTTCTTTTAAAACTCCTTTAAAGGTGCTATCTGATTTTTGTCCAGGTGTCCAGTTCTTAATTAGCTGACGCTGCGAAAGTGGAGACCTCATCAGCATTGAGGGTCCAGAGAACAGATGGGAGGCTGATGTAACGACTCAGTCCTCGCTGAGAGCCACAAACGCAGCGGCGGCACTTTCCTGCAAGATATCTGAGAAAAACACATACATTTATAACTTCAGTAAGTTCCGAGGGATGCAAGCTTTAGATAATTTATCATTCATTATTTTAAAAAAGCAAGTTGTTCTAATTTGTAAAAGTCATGGAAGAGGGTGTTTATGTAATATAAATAAAAAAAGACTGCGTTCAGCATTTAATCAACATGTCAAGAGAGCGATGATATGTGACAAAATATTGCTCTCATTTAAAAGAAAACTAAACTAAACTGTCATGCAGTTTAACTTATGGTTTGACACAGTGTCTATGGTGTTGTTGTCCATAATTGTGTACATTTAAGCTTATATTGCAGGCAAAGGAGATTCTGCTTTCCACAAATGTAAGACTCTTGAGAGAAACTCAATGCTTATGTGAGTGCATGGTAAGAGGGGATGTATAATATGGTTAAACTGCATAGCTACATTTCATTACATAGATTTTGTAGTGTTATTGCACATTTTTTGCCATTGGTTTTAATATTTATACTTCATTTTTCATTAAATTTGAGACATATGATGCACTAAAAAAGTTTCAATCCAAAGGGTGCAGAAGCCACATTTGTGCACTTTGCAGGTTTAATGTCTGAACTATAAGATTTTTTTTTTAACATAGCTTTTGACATATTTGAGAAGAATATATTCCTCAGTATTTTTGTCTTGTTTTCCAATATAGATATCTAAACATATTTAAATCAAGACACATTTACTGGAGATGCAACATAAAACAAAGAAGTCTTGTTTTCTGAGAAACCGAATAACATCAAGTGAGTTTATGTTAAAAAAAAGAACAAATATCTGTTACTGAAGTATGCAAACTTGTTTTTGCTTCTTTTTTTTTTGAGCCCATTGGTAGATATTCTTATTTTAACCATAAACTCACTTTCTTTTCTCAGACTTCTCATCTTCTTCTCTTCGTCATTTTGCTTCTCAAGTAGGACTCTGTATCTTGATTTAAGATATTTTACACCAGAAAACAAGACAAAAATACATATCTTTTGCATATCAGTTTAAGCAGAATCTACAGTAAAAGTAATTTTCATATTCTAGTTACGCTATTTTAATTTTTTTGTAAATTGAATTGCAAAGTAATTGAACTTGTTTTTTCTAACACTGTGTTGCTAATGTAACTCATTGTGTTCTGATTACATATTTTACATTGAGAGAACATATCGAAGTATTGTGTTTCCTTTCTTTAATTGGTCTGAAAAAGGTTTTTAAGCACTCTTAAGTTCACCTTCAAAACTTGCAGAAACTCTGTTGCTTCTACATGAACTCATAAGAAATAATGAATCGCTCCTTTCTCTGACATGTGGATTTTTGAGTCAATGCAAAGTTTAAAGCCGCCCAGGACACCCCGCATTTAAATTTCAGGATATTTTTGTCCTCGGAACAAAGCTGCGGTGGTTTTCGACCTGCAATAATAAAAGCAGCTCCATTTTGAACGGCAACACAAACAATCAGCCTCAGAATTGGATGCTAGTTGGAGCTCTGCAATTTGGAGAGTAATTGCCACCCTTTGTATGTATGACCCCTGTGAGGCCGTTATCGCCGGCGACTCGTTCGCGCTTTAAATAATTCTCATTACCCAGCTGCCAAAGTCGCAGGTTATTTGAGCGTGAGAATATATGCTTTGCAGCTCGCGCTAAGAGCTGTCCGATTTTTCTCTCACTTCCCTGGGACGTTAGATTAGAGTTAATTACATAAAACTGTGAGTTTGAACTCTTGCCAGCATTTTGTAATCTGGATTAAAGGTGTGAGGTCGACTCTCGTTCAGTTCAAGCTGTTGACCGACTCAAAGCTGCTGCTGTTGCTCTAAAGAACGCGAGTACATTTCTCCACAAACTTTGCTGAGATGCAACAAATATTTGCTAATGGATGCAGAAGTTAGTCTATTGTATTTCGTATCTGGAGACTGCACAAACTGCTAATTGTACTCTAAATACTGCCATCATTAATTAAACATAGAGCTGCTTTTGTTTGGTATTTGAAGTTCAATAGATCCGACAGCTAGAACACACTGTTTAATGCTCGTACAACAGCGATTCATTGTTGTGTTTAGTTTGCGTGAACGTTAAACAAGTGCCAAGTGGATTATACAGAGAATGCCATTTAGATACACTGATCGTAATGTAGCTGCGATTGTTAATCTATTTTATTATTTAACATAGCTTTGGAGATATTTGAGATCATGATGCATGTCAGCATGGGATGCTTGGTTGTATAATTCTATGATTATTTTGCAAGTAAAAGAGATGCTGATATCCATGAATTTTAGGCTCTTGAGAGAAACTCAATATGTGTTTGTATATGGTAAGATATGATTTCGATTGCACATTTTTGACATTATTTGGATTGTTATTCTGCTTAATTTTTCATGAAACTCTTGAAATTTGAGGCCTTTGAGGTTTGGGATGCATTAAAATAAGTTTGGGATCAAAACGGTGCAGATTTGTAGCAGAAGACGCCAGATTTGTACTAGGCACCTTGCGGGTTGAACTAGTTTGACCTGGAAAAAAAAATGCTCAAGGATTAGACAAATCCATGTTATTTCATTCAGACATAACAAAACATATGCACCCTACTCAGAATATGGTTTGGTAAAAGAAGGCTTAATTTGTGCCAGAACAGTCTGGATCTGGTACAGAATGGAGTTGTCTAGTCCTCTAGTGAATTCGAGAGATCTGATGGCAAGAACACACTGTTTAATGCTCATACAACAGCCAAATCATGGTTTTCTTTAGCCATCTGTAACATTAACTAAGGTTAATAAATGCTGTAGAAGTATTTGACATTGTTAGATGTGTTCATTTTAGCATTTACGCATTTAAGTTGAGTCTGTTAACTTTTTTATTTAATAAAGTTCTGCAATGTTTTAGTTTTCATTCAGTATCTATTTTAAAAACTATTGGTCTACCTCTAATTATTGCATATGTTTGTCATGATTTATGCTTTATCATTCATGAACCTTCTATGAAATTTGAGGCATATGAATTTTGGGATGCACCCAAAAAAACAGATTTGGGTCCAACTGGTGCAGATTTATACCAAACTCTTTACAGGTTTAATGACTGAACTAGTTTATTTGCTAGAGGATTAGACGAATCCATGCTACTTAATTCAGATGTACTTTAAAATATGCACACGTTTCATTTAGACAGTGATCATAACATACTTGTTTTTGTTTAATCTATTTTCTTTTGCTTCTGTTTGAATTATGTAACACAAGTTGGCATGAAGATCTGTGTCGGCCAATGAAGTGCATGTCGGCGAGGCGTGCTGGGACTCTTCCACGGCCGGACAGATGTTCTCTCTGCGGGACGGAGGAGACGAGATGAGAGGTGCATGAGCATCGGCTCCTGAATGCGCCGGCTGTAATTGTTGCATGTGTTCTATGAATTCCCCGCTGAGTTCTCCATTTCTGTTGGGTTTTTTCCTCTCTCTCTGCCGTCGCCACAGGAATCGAGGTCTCAGCCGGCTCACTGCAGACAAACAAAAACAGCACAAAAAAGAAAGAAAACCAGCCACCGAGTCCCTGTCATTCTGGATGAGATCAGAATCAATGTTTTGTGGATCATTAGCCATTCAGACAAGTGTGTCGGGACATTCTTCTTTATTTTGAGTCGAAGGTTGAAGTGTTTTGGCTCCTAATGTGACCGTAGTTATCTTGTGCTTGCATTTCAATTTCACACATCGTCTTAAAAACGTTTTACGGCAGGCCGCAGGTTTCCAGAAGGTAAGATAAGGTAAAATGAGAAATTAGCCCGAGGATGAAGCAGCAGAGGGATGTAATGATCAGGTAACGTTGTTTTTTCTGAAAAAGAAAAGCTCTGTTTACTTCGGTCTGAATATGTGATCATTTTTTCCCTTCTGTAAAATTTGAGCTCGGGAATCAACAAAAAAAGAATCAAATCAATCATGCTGTTTTACCTTTTTTTCAGTGCATCAAAAGCAAAACATGATTTGGCTCAAGAGAAAATAAGACATGCAGGACAGAGCCTTCTTTCTTTCTTTCTTTCTTTCTTTGAAGTCTCGCAGCAGGAATCATCCTCTAAATTAAATTACAGATCAGGGCTTGTGAGAGACAGCAGAATCATCAAATTATCCTCCAGACTGTAAGTTCCACTGACAGCTTAAAATTGGATATATCGCTCAAAAGAGAGCAGCCACCTTTAATGAAATTGATACACAAATCCAATTAAATAAGCATAAATTCATATAAATACAGAAGCTTTTTGTAGGCATTAGAGGTGACAGGTTAATTGCCTGTTGTGATGGAAACAGGCTCCCTGTAAAACGCTGTTGCAGACATTTTATGGTTTACATTAAAAACAAAACCAAAAAAACAAACATGAAACACATTCAAAATTTTAAAGACCAAATTAAGTCAAATTGAAGTTTAGTTCGTGTTGAGGACTTGTACATGCTAGTAGTAACTCTTTAGAATATATGCACCCATTACTGTTAAAAAGTTTGAAATCTGTAGTTTTTTTTTAAAGGGGTCATATGATGCGATTTCAATTGTTCCTTTCTCTTTGGAGTGTTACAAGCTCTTGGTGCATAAAGAAGATCTGTAAAGTTGCAAAGACTAAAGTCTCAAATCCAAAGAGATATTCTTTATAAAAGTTAAGAGTCATAATAATGTCCCCACTGGATGCAACAAATGCCTGGTTTATAATGGGTTTTCATGTTTTTGTCTCGTCGCTCCGGCCGGACAGGGCATCACAGTATGGTGAGGGGCGTAACATTTCCGTCACACGCTTGAGGTATTCAGCCAATCACAACGCACTGGATAGCTGGCCAATCAGAGCACACCTCGCTTTTCAGAACGATGAGCTTTGTAAAAATTTACGCGTTTCAGAAAGGCGGGGCATAGAGGAGAAACAATAATGTACAGTATGTGGAAAATAATGTGTTTTTTTAACCTTACACTTCTGTAAACTGGAGAGAAAAACATGGATTATTGTATGTCTACTTAAAATTTATTTTGACAGAAGTATTATTCATAAACACATTTAATGTCTGTTTCATTCATACTGGAAGCCAGAGGGCGCCCTCGTGAAGAAACTCCACATGTGCATCACAAAACTCAGGGTGGCTAAACTCACGGACACACACAAGCTGAGGCAATTCTGAGAGAAACAAAATGCACGGAAATTATCTAAACAAAACTGAAAAAAAATTGCAGTTCACAAGCATGTATTGAACCGTGGATGTTGTACTGAGCGGTTCAATATTATATTGAGAATTGTGGCATCTCTGGTATATACAGTACTATATATAGTGGATACTTGATTATATTTTGAAGGCTCTTAATAGCATGCAAAAAAACTGATATGTTTCCCTTATATTGACACAAGTAAAGACTTGTTTGTGTTCTGTTGGTTCCGTCAGCCAAGCCGTGTAATTTTCTTGCAGTTCCAGCGTGATTAATAATATGCCATTTACATCAGAGATGATTGGCTCCAAAAAAAAAAAAAAAGGCAGCAGAATCGAACTCCCAAGAAACAAGTTGATGGACTTCAAATCATGCATTTCCGACAGTCCTGCTCCAGCCGAGCTGCTGCCATTGACGGATGCTTCAGTCATTACAGACCTATAAACCAAACTACGCTCTAATGAAATATGAGTGTACTTGCAAGCGGCACCAAGCGGAGCACTAAAGCCAGTTAAACGATCAAGGAAAACGTGGCTCTTCACACCACACTCTGAACACGTCAGTCAAAAAAGAGTGTTTGGTTCTCCCTGAGGTCATTTAATACAGCAAACAGAATGACAGAGTTACACTGGGTTTACACACGGTCATCTCTCGGCCTCTCCCTCCCACACGCATTCAGCTCTCCTTCTCTTGCTATTTTTACTCGGCTAATAAGAATTCATGGCAGGGAGGCACTTTCTCCTGAAACAATGTGTGCAGAATGGCCAGGCTGCGAGAATAACCGCAGGAAAGATAAACAAAGTGATTAATTGCTGTGAGATCCTGCCTGAATGTGAGCAAAACCCTCATGTATCATAGGGCATTGCAATTCATATTCAGGAAAAAAGCTCCAGTTTCTGCTGCTCTCCGCAGTTTCTTTGTGCGAGAGCGCGGTCACTATCACGGTCTTTGATGTGGAGGGCTTCAGGGTTCACACACACAACAAGCTCTGCCTATCTCGCGCTCTCAGTGATATGAATCCATGAAGAGCGTTGAACGAGGCCCGTCGTTTTTCCCAACCAGGAGCTCGTGTTCTCCGGAGAGCACTTGGAACGATTTCGGTTTCACTTTGTCGAACGCATCTTCGTTACGTGTTAACTCGTAATTTCTCATTAGAAATTGAGAGTGCATTTGCTCGTGGGTGATATCTTGCACTTGTTGAGTTTGATTTGATGATAACTGAATTCTGCCATAAAGCGACATTGCTTTTGTTAAAAGTCCCACCTGGATTTGGTTTAGACATAAATTCGCCGTACTGCTCCAGTGCGCACTCGTTGAAATGAATCCTGATACGCAGCTTTACACTCATAAAGTTTCTTTACTGCAAATTATGGTTCAAAATCTTTGCACTAAAGGTGCCTTATAGAAGGATAAGGTTCTTCAGAATAGGGCTGCAGGGCATTGAACTATATATCAAGATTGCGATGAAATGCATGTGGATAACAATTATAATTATAATCTCTGGGTATTTTGACTTGATATGGATGAATCTAAAAAGGTCACAACAGCAGCCTGCCAGTGCATGTTTTTATTAGTGTTGGGTATCGTTTGAATTAAAAAATAAATACAAAAAAGTCCCAACTTTTTTGGAGTGTGTTGCAGCCATCAAAATCAAAATGTGTTCATATTTACAAAATGCATTTACGTTGGTCAGTGAAAACTTTGGAAATCTTTTCTTTGTACTTTTGTCAATTAAATAAAAGTTAAAGAGAACGAACAAATCACAGATTCTCGATTTTATTGCATTTTACAAAATGTCCCAACTTCTCTGGAATTGGGGTTGTATTTTGAAGAATGTTAATAACCAAACAGTTGACAGTAGCCATTGACTTCCATAGTACGGGGGAAAAATACCATGGAGGTCAATGGCTACCGTCAACTGTTTGGTTTCAAACATTCTTCAAAATACTTTTTGTCCTCACATTTCATTTTCATTAATTCATTCATTCATTCATTCAGTAATGAAGCTGTAGTTATGAATGTGTTATTAATCACAGACTCTCTGAATCATTCAAAGCTGCAGATTCCTTCACTAACGAAACATTCAAAACATGTTGCTTGGAGATGCACACCAGTTCTGTTGCAGATTTCATTGGAACTATTATTATTTCATTGTAAAATATAACAAACAATATTGACAATATTGTGTTTAAAATGTAGGCTACATTTAAAATGTAAAATGTACACTTAATTCATTTTGTTGTTGAACTGTTATATCAATGTCACATTTGCAGTCGTTTGGATATTCAGGGGAAATTGCATTATTGCTCGTATTTTAAACATGAAAAACAATAACTCACACAGGGTGTTTCTGTGTGGAAGAGAGTTTCATAAATCGATCTCTATGTACAGTCTGTGTCAATTTTTGTTCTTTATGATATTAAGTGCTACAAATCTACTTTAAAGATACAATAAACAGCAGCGTGACGTGTTAAAGCAGCATACATTTTCCTGTTTTTACACTAGAAGTGGCATTTTGCTTGTCAGAAATGCATGCTCGGTTTTAATGTTACTTCAAGTTGGGGTAGAATTCAATGAATGCCAAAGCTCAGCATTTTGTTGGCGAACCCCAGTTTGAGAACCACCGCTGTGAAAACCCTCATTTTGACTCCTTGTTTTTAAGAGTGTGCAGTCTGTGTTTTTCGCACATATTGGAGGATGATCGAGTTCTCGGCCTTGAGACCGAGTTCAGATGAGGAGCCAGAAGCGGCTCCTGTCCTCACAAACTCCACATGCTCTTTCCCAGGATTCAGCAAACGGGCCAAATCCAAACATTATCCGCTGCTTTCCCAAAAGACCAAAGCTGTTCTGCTGTCTCTCCCAGGAGGACAAAACTGCTGCAAGACTTCTTTTATACTTCGTTTTGCCTGTATGTGAAACATGGTTCCCCTAGACATCTGCTGCTGTGCACAGGCGAATCACTTCAATTTTCATCTTTATGTAGAATATAATTTCTAAAAGGGCAAAGATGATGTTTGATTATATTAGATGGCCTGAATGCTTAAGCAGGCCTTTCTGGATGAGGTGATAAATAGATGCATAAATCAATAACAAACACCTTTAAAATCACCAGAAGGATGCTCGTCGCAATCCATTATTTGCTGTGTAATTAGCACTGAATTTTAATTGCTCAATTAGGCTGAAAGTACTGTCTGTGGCATTGAAATTGAACTAATCCGGCGGATAAATTCAGTTTGCTTTGGTTTTAATGCAGTGCGATGTTTGACACTATATTTTCAACATACTGTTTTTATTTAGTGACTGCTGTGAGAAGAAGAGGCTTCAGCATAATAACAATGAAGGATCCTAATCAAGCAATAGTGGCATATCAGTCTGTGATATTGCTCTGTGTGATATTACAGGCCAGGTTCATTTTGTGAAACTTACATTTTAAAGGTGGGGTAAGTGATTTCTGGTAGCCAATGTTGACATTTGAAATCAGCAAAACAAACACGCCCCTACCCCAAAAGGGTCTCGCCTCTATTTTGATAGCTCCGCCCCACACATACGTACACAACCCTGGCAACGATTTGTTCTGTGAAACAAAGCAAAACCAAAGTTACACTGTGTCTACGGACGCGAGCGGTGCGGCGCGACAAAATACTATAGAACTCATTATAATCAGTGATGCTGTCTACACCATATATATATATATATAAATATCGATGGTCTACACTGGATGCGGCGCGGCACGACAAATCCCCGACAGAAAACTGCTGCTGCGTTCTATTCATGACGTATTGACACAAATTTCAAATGATTTTCAACAGTCGCTTTGCCGCGTCCAGTGTACTAGACAGACTTTAGCTGTTGCGGTGCAGACACGGTGTTACTCACCGATCGAGATGAAGCAAAGCAAGCTCGGCGTTCGATCGCAGGCCTCCGCTCCTTGAGTTCTCTCCAGCGCTGGAAAGCTGATCCGATATTTACACGGGTCCTACTTCTTGCCTTAAGCCTTCTTTTGTTCCGCAGATGTTTTCCTCTTTTGTTTTTTATCCGCCGTCTCTATCTCTCTGTCGCTGGCTCGGCTAATGTCCGTCCTGTGCACTGAACCCTCTCTCCTCCACATCACGAGTAGACACGCCCCTTACTGCTGATTGGGTACAAGTTTGTTTTGCTATTCGGCCCGAATCAGTTTTTTTAAAGCGTTTTTGAAAAATCGCTTACCCCAACTTTTAACTTGCGCAGTCAACATTTAAAAAAAGTAAATAAATAAATAAATAAATAAATATATATATATATATATATATATATATATATGTATATTTCTTTTAATGAAATTAACTTGTTTAATTTTTAATTAATTTATAAAATGAATTTCATATTACACTCTTAAAAATAAAGGTGCTTCACGATGCCACAGAAGAATCTTTTTGTCTAAATGGTTCCATAAAGAACCTTTAACATCTGAAGAACCTTTCTGTTTCACAAAAGGTTGTTTGTGGCGAAAGAAGGTTCTTCAGATTATAAAAAGGTAAGAAAGAGATGGTTCTTTAAAGAACCTTTGACTGAATGCTTCTTTGTGGAACCAAAAATGGTTCTTCTATGGCATCGCTTGAAGAACCTTTTGAAGCACCTTTATTTTTAAGAGTGTACTAACTAATATTGGTATTATTTATTTATTTGTTTATTTTTATTTACGTTTTTATTGGCCCAGTACTTCAGCTTTCTACTTGCTCAGCCAACATTTTTTACTGGCACCATCTAAAAACTTGTATTTTCATTTTTAAATGCATTATTTGCTTTATTTATTTACCTGCTTGCTTACTTAAAATTATAAATGTAAGTTAATTAAAAATGTATTTGTGCCTGAGCAAGTAAAAACTGAACTACTGGCCTGATTAAAGTGTATGTTTACATTTATAATTGTAAGTATTTTTTTAAATGTATAATTTAATATTTCACAACTTTATATAATAATAATAATAATAATATCACAAAATACAATTTACTTTTTTTTTCACAATGTGTTACAATGTGTTTTGAGTAATATCTTGAAATTCTCAATAATTCTATAATTCAATAATTCAATAATTCTAAAACTCTCTCACATCGGCGCTGAACCAGCAGGTCATCAACAACATCGATCATTTATCGCAGCTGCACAGAAAACGTTGTATAGCAGTTGATGATGATTTTAACACGTGATGTGTCTGACAGAAAACCGAGTCTTAATGCAATGTTATTAAGAACACAATAAACAGGTCCAATAACAGGCCTTTGATTCCTTAAACAGAGCTACGACACTCTAATGCCGCCACCAACCCTGCACTTTATTCAGACCCACCGACCGCCCCATTATGTCTCTTCATTGAATCTGAACTTTATCCTCCTGGTATGCTGTCAGGTGAGCAGATGTGTGTGTTTACAGCTCAGATTAAGGCCTTTAGTTCCCGTATGAAAGACCAATGGAATAATCACGTTATAATTTCCACAAAAAAAAAACAAAACATGCAGAATGGGATCCAGATGATGTGATTATTCCTATTCTAATGACTTAATCCAAAGCAGGATTTTAATACGAGGCAGTGAGGCCGCTCCTCATAAATAAACAAACAGAGGCAGTGCACGCAAATAAAACATTATAATAACAAAAAAGGCCCTCTAAACAGAGGCGGCGCACATGCATTATTGAAATTTGCTAATGAGCTCGCTCTCCGAAGGTTTGGGCGGAGGACGAGCGACAGATCCTGATCACCTGTGCGTGCTGGATCTAATTCCCGTCTGATCCACATCTAGGTCAGCGCAGATGTGCCAAAAAACAAAATGATGGGGAAAATCATGTCATCGAGGACAAAGCTGAGAGCAGATGGAGAGCAGTTGCCATGGTGATGCGATAGCCACACCTGTGTGTGTGTGTGTGTGTGTGTGTGTGAGGAGAGAGAGAGAGACGGGCCGAGCGAGATCCGCAGGGTGTTGAGCTTGTACTGAATGCTTTCACTAGGCCTCATTTAATGCGTTATTCGAGTCCCTCATCTCTCCTAGCATCAAAACACACTGTGTTGCTTTCAGACAAAACTTAATGCTTAATTATCACAATTTGGAACAGGGAAGATGTGCGTGTGAATTAATAATTCATGCATGTGAATTATAGAGAGCTGCTAATGAAATATTCTGTTTCTGAAAGTCACCTGGAAGAGCGGTAGTCCTGAATGAGTTTGGCTCATTGATTAGAGATGATGTGTGTTATATATGACAGCAGATCTACTGACCGACCATCAGTCTGTCCGCTGACCAGATGATGCTTACTGCACACTAAATCATTTGGGAAGCACCTGCAAACACAGTTGTGAAGGAATCAGTGTTTTTGATGAGGAACAAATCACTGGATTTGCTATTTTTTCCCCCAGTTTGTGGCGTCAAATCTTTGAAAAACATTCAGTTTTGTTAGCCACCAAGGCCCAAGCCATTGATATTTATATATATATATATATATATATACATATACTGTAATATCAATGGCTTGGGCCATTGTTTCAGAGTTGTATCTGTGAAAATATCTTATTAATAGTAATTTTGGACTTTTACACTTTCAATTATCTTGGCTAGTTTTGTTCACAAACTGGCAGTGTTCGTATTTCAGTATCATTGACACACTTTTGATAAAAAAATTACTTTTTTAAGTACTTCTGTTTTTTTTGTAATTTTTATTAGTTTTTAACGCGTGTATATAAAGTGTTTATTAAGTTTTGGTTTATTTTGTTGTAGTTATTTTAGTCCTTAAACTTGGATGAGTTTATTATTGTGGTACTGCTGATTTTGAGGATTTATTTATTTATTTTAATTTCAGTTTTGTGGCATCAGATCTTTGAAAAATATTCAGTTTTGCACTTCACATCAAGTTAACTAGATATCTGTTGATTTTATATATACTGCGTTGTTTCTGAGTTGTGTCTGTGAAATATATTATTGATGTTAATGTTGGACTGATTGAAACTGTGATTAGTTATCTTGGCTTTATTGTTTGTTTTCTTTGCAAATAGTCACAAACTGACCACGAGTTTATTTTAGTATCATTGCTATACGGTTTTAGTTTCTGTTAATATTATGAATTATATCTCCCCCCCCCCCCCCCCCTCCCCCCCCTCTCTT
>NW_015506750.1:129098-135319 GCF_001515645.1 Sinocyclocheilus grahami
CCCCCACCCTCCTCTCCTTTTTTTTGTTTTAAATAAGTTTTAGTTATTAAGTTATTTTAGTACTTTAACTTTAATTGAAAATAAGAAATGTTGTCTTGGCAACTAGCTAAGATAAAATGCGTTTATATATTATAAATATTTAATTTTATTTGAGTTAATCTTTATTTTATTTAAAGCAATTTTTATGGTTTTAGTTTTAGTTAAAGCTGCAGTACGTAACTTTTTTTGGTTGAAAATGATGCAAAATCGATTTTTGTGGAAGTACATAACCAGCCAGTGTTCAAAACTATCTCCTTACCTTATCCCGCTTCACAACTGTAAGCTTGTAATAATGTTTTCTAATTTGAGTGGTACTGGTAGGTTTTCTCGGGAAATACAAGCATGCCGCCGTTCATCTTTGCGTCATTATGCCATGTCTGTAAACATAAAGAAAGTCCCGGCTAGTAAACTATCGCGTATGTGGATGCTGCAGGAGGCGAATCGTTAAAAGCCTTTTCTCACAGCAGCTGGAAAAATTAAATGTATCAAGGCAAGGCAAGTTTATTTACTGTATATATCACATTTCATACACAATGGTAATTCAACGTGCTTTACATAAAGGGAAGTAAAATAATCATAAAAATAATCACAATAAACAATAAAACAAGGAATTTAAAAACTGATCACTTTGAAAATATCACTTTGATGGCAGATTGTAATCCAGAAAGGATTATACTTTATTGAAACGCATAAGTGACTGAAATTAGATTATATTCCAGTTTTAAATGTGCATCTGATTACAGATACGTGGGATCACACAAGATTCGTATTTCAAACAGAACCAGTTCTAAGGAACATTAATTGCTTTTTGGGTTAAAAGAACAACTAATTTATAAAACAGAATGGCATGACACTTTATCAGAAATTGAAATCTACATCCAACGCTAATACACATTAATACATGTAGTCACGCAATGCTGATGTTGTTAGCAATAACATTTTGAGAACAAAGTATAACAATAATAATTTGCATGGTGATGTGATGAGCTAAGCGATTGTTCAATATAATCACAATTGTTAGCGCAATGTATTGTAATGTGTTGTTTTTTCTCTCAGTTGGTCAGAACAAAAGTGGCAGACATGTTATTTACTTGTCCAGATGACATTTTTCGGTGAAAATTCTTATTTGGGTCATACTTCCAAGACGTAGAATCTTTGATTCTTTGATACACAACGGTGAATGACAGCCACAAATACGCTTCAAAACATTAGATTCATCCGCGCTGGAGCCGTGTCAATGCACAACCCACGTAAAGAAGATAATTCCACAAATAACTGCAATTGGAAGTTTCAAACAGAGATGGCGACAAAGAGGCAAAACTTACAGAATGCAGCTTTAACGATATTATCGTGACTGACAGTGCTTTGTAATTGTTTGAATGAATAGTTTGTCTGTTATTGTGGTATGTTGCAGCATATTGCAAATTAACCCACTCATAAATGTCACATAAAAACAACCGAAATAGCGGTAGCTGACTTTCCCTCAGTGTGTACATTGAAATCAGATGCTGCTTGTATTTTTGACCGTAAAACCTGTACTCTTTTGAGAAATACTGAGTGTAAATGAAAGACCCGGTCGATCACGAGTGCTTTACCCTTTCATTTCACTATGTTTTCCCAAGCTAAACAAGCGTGAAATGTCATTTGAATGAATATGCAATATATAGAGGTCAATTAAACAGTGTCGTGTGAACTGCTGTTGAATGAAAAGACGAGAAAAGAGCAGTTCTGGAGACCGTGTGTGCAATCTCTCATATCTGTTATTGCGGTGCGGGGAACTATTTCTGCTACTGTTATGCACAGTGATAACATTAACATTTCCTCATCCTATTTTTCACAAGACAGCTATTTTTTAAAACTAAAAATAGTTTTCTATCGCTAACCTTTCCAACCTGCACATGAAATACCTCAGCAATTGTTTTCAGTTCATTAAAAATAATTGCGTGCTATTGTTCTGAATCGTCCCCAATTTTCATGCACAAACAAATAGGGAAGATACTAACATAAGATAGTTACACTTAATTACTGGATAAACAGAAATATAACTGCAAAAGCTCATTAAATCAAGTGTCTAATTACTTCAGTGACTTCCATCAGTTCATGCTGTATTTATTTATTCATTAATTCTCTTTTAAGGGAGGGTGTGTGTGTGTGTGATAACCCACCAGCAGAGTAAAAATCACGCGTGTGAGCTCGTAACTACGGTTTTGTGATTGCAATCTTTAATGACTTCGGGAATTTCAAACCTCTTTCCAGTCATCTAACATTTAAATCAATGCTGTTTTTCTCTTTAAAGTGACGGAGAGCCGCGGCTTTACAATGAGAGACTGCGAGTGTGAAATATTTATCATTTCATGGCACAGCAGGATGATTTTCTAACTATCCAAACCTTTAATGCTTTCTTCCAAGGACGACGATAACATGAATTATGTATGAGTTGCATGCAACAACTGTTTGGCCGTTTGGACTGAAGATCTAGATTGATGCAGGAGCAAGCTCTGGATGAAAGTTTACACTTTAAACGCTTTATCAGAGTAAACAGTGTTGTTTTGGTTGGTGCTTTAAGGAAACTTTTTTTTTAATGTGTGGATTAAAGTGTTAATTAAACCCTCTAGGCATAACTGAATACAATATATGATTTAGATTCATGCACATATCTGATTGGTTGACTTTTAAGCTCCTTCTCTCATTGCAGCCAAAAATGACTGTACTATATTTTCATTCAATAATGTTTTTTGTTTAATATTTTTGTAATTTTATAAATTATATTTATGCTGTAGATATAATCCATGTATTACCCGTTAACCACTTTTTGAGCATAAAACTGAAAATTACATTTCCAAATTTCCAGCTGTGGTATATCTTGATGCTTTGGAGCACAGGCTTAATTTTGGTCTCTTTTAAAGAAGACGTTTGGCAGATTATTGCAGAAGTAAAAAAAAAAGTGAGACTAAAAAAAAGTTATTTGTTGTTATGAAAAATGCACAAAAATACTGTTTTCTAATTTTATATGAAAAACATATTTTCCAAAACATGTTTTAGTCTAAAACTGTGAGAAAATCAAAGCCAAACATATAAACAAGTTGTGTTCCAAATTTGAAGTTGATATCACAAAAAAAAAAAAAAAAAAAAAAAAAAAGGAATATACAATAATATTTGTATATTCAGATCTGATATCTATGGAAGCTTATTTCCGCCACATAAAAAAAACAACAAAAAAACATAAAAGTTAATAGCGACTTTTTATCTCATGATTCTGACATTTCTTCTAGGAGTTCTAAGAAAAAAGAAGTCATAATTGCAAGACATCAACTCGGAAGTGTAAGAAATAAAGTCAGAATTCTGAATTTATGTCTCAAAATTCTTTAATTTATTTTTAGATTTGTGAGACAATTTGTAAAAAATATCCATTTAGTTTCCATATATTTGATTAGTCAATAATAAGATGAATCTAAAATATGTTTAGGTGGCATATGCATATAAGAAATTGAACTGAAACCATTTTACTAGATTAATATTACATAATAGTTCTCAATAAAATAGTACTCAAGAAAAATGTCTTTATATCTTTATCTTTATAAGATCTTTATTTCTTGTAATTTCAAATCTAAAGCAAGTGCGACTTTGTTTTTTGAATCCGCGACTTTGCCTTAAAATGTGACTTTATGGTATTTCTTCTTTTGAACATCAGCTCACTATTACATTTTCTTGTTTTCCTGGAGTGAATGGATTTTGATAAGAGAGTCTCCTACAAAATAAAAGTACATTTTTAAGAAAATAGTGTTGATCCCGGTCCATCCCTGGGCTGGAGATATGGGAAGATAATCATGGATATTTTTTATTTTTGGAGAAAATACAAATGCGTTTTAAAGGCTGAATAAATTGAAGTATTTATTCATGTAAATCACACCTTCATTTGACCACAGGCAAAAATGGATAAACTCAATAAACTCATTTCAGAGCGTGGCGTTTCTTAACCGTCTGTCATCCGTCTCTCTTCCATCAGAAGATCCGGGCCTCTGCGGCTCACAGCAAGCAGCCAGAGACTCGGTGTTTAGAGACGAGTCTTCAGAGTCTTCGGCCTGACATTGATGCACCTTTTGTCTTGTCATATGCAAATACTGCGGGTTAAGGGAGAAGCTGGTTTGAAGTGCAAATTGTAATTTAAGACTCCGGCACGACTCTTCTTCATCCGCTCCATTCCATTAATTACCTCTCCCACGGAGGAGAGAAACTTCATTAAAGCACAGATAGGAAGAGAGTGTTAAGGAAAGACAGGACTGCTCAAGGACACGCTAGAACAGGAATTAAACTCCAATAAAGCATCACGTGCAAACAGCTTTCTGCAGATCACAGCGGTCATGTGACCAGGACGGGCTTTACTAGCATTAAGTCGAGTCGAGGTTTTTACACGTGTCTAGACTTCAGACGAATACAGATCGATTGTGTAGCACTGGAGCCCGCATAAAGATTGCCATAAAACACACAGTAGAGTAGATTTTTTATAAAAGCGTAGATTATTTTTGTGTGTTTGCATTAGGTTTTATTTGCATTTTGGTGACCAAAATAATGTATAATAAATACATGCATAAATAGCCACCACCATGACATAACAGAAGTTTAATAATAATAAATAAATAATGGAAAAAAAAAAGTTCAAATGATTTGTCCACATGATCAAAGACACCATCATTGGGGGAAAAAATATTAAAAGACACTTTGACTAATTTTAAACGTTGAAATTTGAAGTTGTTGGAATTTTAAATATAAAAAGAAAACTAATGTTACATAAAAGCTTAAAATAAGGGAAAATATTTCAGATTCTGCAAGTCAAATCCAGGGTTACTGTTGTTAACTAAAACTAAAACCATAACAAAATTAATTAATTTAATGAACTTATTAATCAAAATAAAAAACATTAATATTCTATTCTATTCGATTCGATTCGATTCTATTCCAAGGCAACATTTCTTCTTGTCTGTGTGGTTTAAGTAGTAAATAAACTACAATTCATTAATTATATATATATATATATATATATATATATCCCACTTAACATTAAAGTTTTTAAATATACTTTTATATTGCAATAATTTCACATTAAATCTTCAAATTAATGTACAAACAACGTAAAGACATATATTTTAAATATTTGTTTAATGGCATCGTATGACTTATGACTGAAGGACAGTATATAATAATAATAATAATAATAATAATATAATAATAATTCTAATTTAAGTGAACTTAAAACAATATTCACATAAACCCATTATAATAAATGTCATATTTACCCGTGCCCTTCAGCAGAAATATACAGAAATTGAAATGAAAGTTATCAAAGACTAAATTCTAAATTAAATATAGATGAATCCTTAAAACTATACAAGTTTTTGATTTCCACTCTTTTTCTTTTTCTTTTCTTTGATGAACAGACATCACAGCATGGTTATTGGGTTGTTTTGGCTGCTATCTCTTTAAGAGCTGTCGCTGCTGATCATGATGCGGATCTGACATGCATCGAAATTTTCTCTCAACTCTCTTTACCTTTTCTGACCCACTTCAGGTCTTAATGTCTCTACTAATGAACTGACGAGTTGATGAGGGAGACAGTGCTGGGATACTCCAGGACAGTTTTGAAAACCATAAAAAAAATGCCATGTTCTTTAAATGTGACTGAATATATTACATGCTTGGCACAGTTTTAAAGGCAGCTATAATCACCTTTTTGGTAACTTCATGACTTAACTGACCACGACATAGCATGCACATAGTTTATCTCACGCTTTGATATGAAAAGATACAGGCTACAGCGCGCCGGTGCCTTTGTTCGTGCAATTGAAGAGCACGCGCTGTGAACACAGTACTGTTTCCGCGCTTGTTTGACTTGCGCCTGGCGCTGAAGTGAAGTTGGAGCACGTGTCTAAAATGTCTCCCGTTTGATGTGGTCGTAAAGATGTTCTGCAACTGAATAAATGCACTTCTTGTCAAGAGAAAAAGTGACAGAAACAGCAGTTGTGAGTAGTGGCCAACCCTAGCCCCGCCCCTGCGTTAATTGAAAAAATTATTCGCCTGCATTAACGCGCTAATTTTGACAGCACTAATATATACACACACACACACACACACACACACACACACACACACACATATATATATATATATATATATATATATATATA
>NW_015506750.1:135637-136155 GCF_001515645.1 Sinocyclocheilus grahami
TATATATATATATATATATATATATATATATATATACATACTATTATATATAAGTTACTACAATTAAAGGAAGACAGAAAATAAATAATTAAACAAATAAATAAAAACATCTAATTCAAAAGGTAATGCTTTGCAATAAGGTCCCATTAGTTAGGGTTAGGGTTAGTCTAACCCTAACCCTAATGGTTAGAGAGTTGGACTTGTAACCCGAAGGTCACGGGTTCGAGTCTTGGTACCTACAGGGATTGTATGTGGGGGGAGTTAATGACCAGTGCTCTCTTCCACCTTCAGTAACTACGACCGAGGTGAGATCTTGAGCAAGAACCGAATCCCCAACTGCTCCCCAGGCTGCCGACTGCTCCGGGTTTGTGTGTGTGCACTTGGATGGGTGAAATGCAGAGCACAAATTCCAAGTATGAGTCACCATACTTGGCCACACACCCTTCCCTTCCCTTCCCATCCCATCCCATCCCATCCCATCCCATCCCTTCCCTTCCCTTCCCTTCCCTTCCCTTCCC
>NW_015506750.1:136193-176316 GCF_001515645.1 Sinocyclocheilus grahami
ATCCCATCCCATCCACTGTTAATTGTTAGTTCATGTTAGCTCAGGTTTATTGCCTACTGTTAACAGATACAGCTTTTGATTATAACAATGTATTAATAAATGTTGAAATTAACATTAACATCAAAGATTAATACATGCTTTAGATGTATTTTTCATTACTAGTTCATGTTAACTGATATAATTAACAAATATTAACCTTATTGTAAAGTGTTACAATTCCAAATATTAACAAAAACTATTATAGTATCTCAATGATACTAAAGTAACACCGGCCAAATCTGATCAAATTAATTTCAGTGCAACTGCTCAAAAGGAAGTAGTATATTTTCTCCAAGCCTCAAATTTGGTATTTAGCAGGAGAATTAGCTTAGAGTTTGGCAGCAGTAATTCAATTGTCTCGGTTTCAGACAAGCACCAGATCTTTAAACATCTTTTTCCCATCTTATTGTTTGTGGTATTTTAATCAAGCCGCAGCAGCTGAGCTGAATCTTTGCATCATGTTCATTTTAGTCAAACCTACATTTGCCCCCCGGTGGAGCAGAGTAATTGAAATTTGCCTCAAAGCAGAATAATTTCCATGTTAAATAAATTATCTGACAACACCTGAGCAATCCAGCGAGTGCGTTCTGACAATGCCGCCGAGCTCAGCAGCACAATGTAAATCCTCCCGCTCAAGTAATTGTTTGGTATCTCTGCCAGACACACCGGCCTCGCGTTCATATGATGAGAAGCCTCACAAAGAGATGTTTGTTTGCGGCATGTTATTGTTGAATAATGCCACAGAGAATGATGGGTAATTGTGTGGCACCAGGTAAGTCACGCTGTGATTTGCATCTCTTTTCGGAGCTACGGAAAGCTTTCTTCGCCCACACTTGGCTGGTTATCTGAACAGCCGAGGATTTGGTTCTGGTCCATTTACATTCATTTAAATGTTTTTGAATAATCTCCTTCAAAAACAGTCTGTGTTTGCTTAAGATGAAATAAATTACAAATGCACCAATGATAGTGTCACAAAAATACACAGTTAATTGCTGAAAACTATATTTAAAATTATACACCAGGTCTAAAATGAACCCTGGCCAAGTGTCATACTTTATTAGAAAAATGCGACATTACTGGGTTGAATCGTAAAGCTACCATTTGCAAATGGGGTATATGTGCATATGTTAAATATCCAGATTTGGAATATATTGTCATATGAAGTAAAAACATATGAAACCTTTTAGAAATTAGAACAATTTTATATATTAACATGTATCTCACCCATACAAATCTGTATTTGTACATTTCTGGACATATGTCATGTTAAATGTATATCTATCCTACAACCTGTCAACAATCTCGATGTTATATAAGTGAAATATAAAATAAAGATTTGTCTTTTTTTCTTTTTTTTTTTTTTTTTTTACGATTTCGCCTTTATCAAAATATATTTAAAACATGCATTACAAAAACACAAACATACAGATTTTTATATAATGATTACATTTCTGTACTCTTTCACTGTTTGTGACAGATAATGCTGGAAGTTGAACCTCTTCGGATGTGAGATTTTGGATCTGAGGATGACTTACCCGACTGAAAAAAATGTTAAATGTATATCTATCCTACAACCTGTCAACAATCTCGATGTTATATAAGTGAAATATAAAATAAAGATTTGTCTTTTTTTTATTATTTTTTTTTTACGATTTCGCCTTTATCAAAATATATTTAAAACATGCATTACAAAAACACAAACATACAGATTTTTATATAATGATTACATTTCTGTACTCTTTCACTGTTTGTGACAGATAATGCTGGAAGTTGAACCTCTTCGGATGTGAGATTTTGGATCTGAGGATGACTTACCCGACTGAAAAAAATCCACATTCTGGCCGAAAACCATCCCGTGGTACATTTCCCTACAGATCCATAATTCAACTGAACATTCGTAAACAGCATCGCCAGCTTAGGTGGTTGGAAGTACAGCTCTCGACCTGCAGTGAAGAGTATAGCTTCTTGTTAGTGTGACATATGGACTTAAATAGATCATGCATTTGTGCAAAATAAACAAGCTAACATGTAGTGCGATCCTTATCCCATATACCCCTATATTCCATAGTATGCATGTACAAATTTCATTCTATGTTTTATGTTTGTTAAGAGAATTAAAGTGCCGTTTTTGAAGAGTGTGCATGTGCATCCGTGTGACGAAAGGAAACTGCAAAAAAAAAAAAAAAACGGAGAACAGAAACAGCGCAGCAGTTCTCAGATGCCATGTTTGTAATTTAAAGCAATAACCTAACATTAATTTGATCTTGAACTGATTAATTGTCAGAAGTTATCACTCTACAATCTTTTTAATGACATTATAGACAGCACAAATCAAACATGGTTCGAACAACACTTAGTCTAGTTAGTTTCACCAACAATGCTTCATACTACGGTAGTTATCGTTTGGGAAATGCACCAATGAGACCAGCTTACTGCTGCATCAGACCACATTTGGTTTTGTATTTACATGCCAATTAGGGGTTTATCTGAAATTGATTAATCCAAAATATTGAAAAACTAATGGAGAAAAAAATTAAGCTTACAAAAACACATAAATATTAAATTTCCAATACAGAGTCTCACAGGCATGCGGATGCAGAACTTTTTTAAAAATAATGATGCAAAATTCACTTTCATAACTGGTGCGAAATCTTTATAGCAGATAAATGTTCTCATTTCGCCCGCTCTTGGCAGTTGTGGGAAAAAAAATATTTTAGACCCTTATTACACACATTGCATTGAGCTGGAGATTCAGGCCAGTTTATTTGGCTCTGAGAAATGGTATTTTTTCAGGCTGGAATGGAAAATTTGACACTTGACCAAAGCGGAGTCTGTCGCTGCATAGTAGTACAGGTGAGAGAGAAATAAATCTCAATACTTTTGACGATAGCAAGCAAGCTATTAGTTCCAAATCAAAACTGCTGACCTTTCAAAGCTGTGCTTAATCAATGCCTCATTTGAGCTGAAGCTATCGAGCACGACATAATCGCTCCGAAGGCCAAATTTTTTGACATTTATGGACAGCAGGCTGACTGCCTACAATATCACTTTCATTCAAAATAGCATGCTTGCGAGTCATGGCTCTATCAAGCTGATAAAGCGGCTCTTGGGCCCCTGATGCCCGTCTGTAATTCCCTTCTCAACATGTGACTCTGATATATTCGAAGCGGCTCGAGGTGCTGGAACATAATGGTATGGCCAAGCCTCTTGTTTAACAGCAGCTCGTGTGTTACTGGCTTTCCGGGTCTGCGCGAGCAACATCTCCCAGCACGCTTGTGTTTTCAGAGTACTTAAAATCGACACGGAGCTCCTCATTACTTTTTATGTGTGTGAGCAAAGTATTTAATGTTTTTCCGACTTTTTTATCACGCGGGTCTTTGGCGTTTAGTTAACAGGGCTGAAAGCAGCATTTTTTTATGAGCAGGAAACTTAATCCTAATGTATTTGGACTTTTCTAATAGGGTTTTTGGATGCCAATTTATTTATTATAGAGCACTTTTTGCTGTATATTGAATTAGTCACATGACATTTGCAACTCAACAACAACCTTTTGATCGTATGCCATTAAAATGAACAGCAGCGACTTCCAGAAATGATAGACCTCGTTTGATCAAAGAAGATGCAAATGTTTATAAACATGTGTCAAACGTGGCATAGAATCAAAATCTTTTGATGACTTTTTTATATCCTTGAATTAGAGCGACTTCATTAGTCCTGATGTGGCTTTTGTCTGTGTTACGCTGATGAATGCATAATGGGATTTTCCAAAAACATGTTCGGAGGCTGAATTTTCCTCGCTACCTCAGAAAAAACACACAAATCTCATTTCTAGCCCTCCAGCACTGTCATTTTCAGTCGAAAACAAACAAATACTGTTTAAAGTCATTCCTTTTTCATACAAACAAAAAAAGCATATTCAGTGACAGACTGCAATGATGATTTTGTGCAAGCGTGCATTCATTTCAGCTCTCACTATTCAGTTGATTTATTTCTTCTTTTACGCTTGGAACCAGTTTGTGTTTCATTATTTGAAAGAGAGGCGGTAACTAAAATGAACTATTTCAACTTTTGTTATCACTCACCAAAAAAACCCCCACAGAAACAATTCTGGCTCAGACTGAAGCCGAGTGATACATTTTTAAAGCCCTGCTTACAAGTAAAAACTCTTTGAACAACACGAAAAAGGGTTTATTTACTGAACCAAGCTTTCCAGTGTGAAATTCTCCACTGTATTGTTATATTGCACAAATCATTCCTTCACTCTAGTATTGATGTGCATGTGTGTGCAAGGCTTCACGGATCCAAAATGCACAGTGTTTGTGTGCCGTTAGTATGTTTGCGGAGGAAGATGAGGACAGCGTTCCAATCGAGTCGTGATTAAAGACGCAGATCCCAACATCTCAGCACTGAATCTCTGGAACGGGACCCAGAGGAGCGCCGCTATACCCCAACATTAAAGGGAATATCTCAGGAAAGGAAGGCGTGAAATAATACATAAATATCAATTGTTAAATTATTCAGAGCCTATTCAAAAGGAATAGAATCCAGAAGTCTGCATGGGTAATCTCACCTCAAACAGTCCTCACATAAAAAATGACCTAAGCAAATAGAGCAGCAGTGGAGTCTGCACAAAGAATGACTTCATTCACTTTAAATTAGAAGAGCAGCAGAATTACTCATTCAGCATATCTTATATTAAGGGCCCGTGATGCGTACATCAGTGAACTACTTCTCTCTGATTCCTCTCTAATTTCAATATGTGCCTGTAGCTATGTTTCCATCCACCTTTTTTATGCACATTTTGGAATATCGCAAAAATAATAATGCTGGATGGAAACGCCAAGATGCGCATAAATGCTAAAAATGTGCATGAAAAACACATGCGCAAAATTTAAAAGGAAAAATTTTTTATCTGATAAGAATAAATGCGCATAAACTACAATGGAAGCACATTTGCCGAATAAATTCCACCATGTGCATCAAAAGAGTAATGTGACTTTGCACGATGGGACGGAATAACTTGACTAACAGCGGACCGATCTCGTTGCACAGCATCTGAAATGTTGTTTTGGTTGTACTGAAATGCCTGAGCGAAGTCTGTCAACAAAGTATTTCTTTAATTGTTTTACACGACTGCATTCCCAAACAGCAGGCATCCTCCTCCGAAAGCAATTACATCATTTATTGTGTTTCGTCTGCTAGCTCTGAGGCGCAAGTAACTCATCATATATGAAAATTATTATATTAAATGGCTTCTCCTACTTTTCTTGGTGATACTTAGTGCCAATTTATCAGAAAGTGACAATTTTGTTCTCTTTGACTCGTTGGATGGAAATTCGCAAATGATTTATGCGATATTCCAGTTTTACGCATAAGTTAAAATTGAATCTTTGGATGGAAACATAGCTTGCGAGATCTGCAGGATGACGTAAAGTGACTAGTCGATTATTGAGGTCAACCAGTAGTTTTGATATTTTCTGCTCAGTGCTTTTAGCATGTTGAGCTGCTAAGTGTTTGATGGTCTCGTTTATACAGTACTTTATACAGATTGTTTTAAAGCAGCTTCATAGGAATAAAGAGGACAACCGGTGATGCAAACTTCAATAAATGAGACAAATTCAGATTCTGCTAATTATTCAGTTCAATTCTGTCCAGTGTTGATTCTTTAAATTTCATTATGAAATGAGTTGAATTCAGCTATAACCAGCTCTCTAGAAGACACTGTACAGTAGGGTCCTTGTGTGTCACATGGTTTCAAACCTGACTCAACTTGTATGCACTACAAATGCAAGGTTATCAGTAAATGATGATTTCATTTTTATTGGTTTCTCACAAAATACTGTTGTACACTGTAAAAAAAAAATTCTGTGACATTTACGGTAAAATACCGGCAGCTGTGGTTGCCAGAACTTCACCGTAAAAAATATGGTAGCAACATTTTAGGTTTTACAGACTTAACTTAAATTCACAATAAAATACCGTATTTCATTAACTGATGTAATGTTAATAAACCAACATATTGAAGTACTAATATATGTTTTGAACCATTGAAATGCACTGATAGCCACCAAAAACGGGTGGTGATGAGAAAGTCACATGATGTACCAAAGGTCATCACAAACAGCTTTTCACAATAAGTAATACTTATATATAGAAGGTGCACACAGTGTCATTCACACAAACACTAAACCCCATCATGGTGACACACATGATACTGAAATAATGCAATAAACATTAATTTAACAACATTAGATGTAAGATTAAACCCTAATGTACACAACTGATAAGAAAAAACTAAGAAGAAACATGTTATTTCAACAAAAAAAACATCAAATATGAAGTGTCATGCAGGGAATTCTGGGAGTGTCAATTTACGGTTTGTCACTGTAAATTGTACAATTTCTTTTTCTGTTTCACTTCGAAAAGCCTGTTTTCACTTCGAAAAACTGTAAAATTACATTAAATGTAATTACATTTATTCACCGAATATAGTATGGAAACTTACTGTTAACCAGTTAGCAGGTTTTTACTGTAGCATTTTTACAGTCTTTTACTGTTAAAATCACAATAATTTTTTTTACAGTGTTAAGCATATGGGCTACTTTTTTGGTGCTTTTTTAAAGTATGCATACATAACAAAGAACCTAATATCTAACATCAAAGAACATAAAAATGGAAAAGTTTTTCTGTGTACACACGGACCTGCAAAAAAGGCTAAAACACTGCATTATGCATGCCAGACTAGAAATGGCCAAAATACATAAAAACGCTTAGTTTTGGTTGAAAACGGTGTCGTATAAACACCCCCTAAACACCCGGCATTTTTTTAACTCATGCACATCACCGTTCAATAAAGTGGTTCGAAATGGTGTGAGGGTGAATAAATAGTTACAAAATTTTAATATTAGTGTGAACTATTCCTTTAAGACAGACTAATGTAGCTAATTCAGCCTAGTTAATATAGCTTTTAAATGTATCTAAACATGAAATATGAAATGAACATGGGGTTCATAGGGTTGGGTGTTATCATTTCACCTAATAACGACTTCACACATGACCTTAAGTGCTTACCACTGATTTGCTGTTAGACTCTTGTCAATCCTAGGTCATGCTGGGTGATAATAGCTGTTTGCCAGTATGGGATTCAAAACCGGAGCTTCAGCTCTTCTCTATTATAGCTGCAAATATTTTTCTGTCACCTATAAAATCTGCTACTCCCACGTGAGACTGCACTGCATGATTTATACAAAGTAGCATAAAACCCTTGAATCTAATCAAATACTTCAGGCCTAGAGAGAAAATACTTTTCTTTACCCTAGTGCATTATGGCATATATAGATGGAAGCCCAATGATTTGAGTGCTGAAGCCAAGGCGAGAGTTTTTTAGTCATATTGTCTCCCAGGTTCTTAGGACGGAGTTCGAATTCTAATGAGCTGAATCCTAAAGAGATTGCAGAAGTATTTGTAATATTTCATCCTAACATATATCGAGAATGGATATGTCCTCGTGCATATATGCAATCAAGCCCCCAGCGTTACTTGTTGCCGAGCTGCCTTCACTCGAGCGGCCCAGCCTGTTTCTCCTCTCTTCATTCTCATCAAACATTGCAGATGAGGTCCTGAGCCCAATTAATCACTGCACAGTCCTGCTTCACAGCCCCCCATTAATCAACCTGACCACCAACACGCATGCAAACAGCCCCTTCACAGAGCCTGGCAGCACTGTCAGCCAGCATCAACACACCGACATATACACCAACTCTAATGCTCACTCACCATGTCTGTCTCCCCTAGATTTAGCTTACTCTATCTCCCTATAACATATAAAAATGAGGATACTTTTAGCAACATTTAGTCAAGGTTTAGCTGGTTAGCATAGTGTCTGCAGGCAAATGTTGTAAATGCACCTCTAGTTGCAAAAAGGTTTTTCCTTCTATGGCCATTGAAAATAAAATGCAGCCTATAATTATTTTGTGTTATGACTGACAACTGTTTAATGGCTGGTATTCAATTTCTGTACTATTTTGTGCAAATAAATTCTGAATAAAACATTGTCTGAAAAATGGATATTCATTTGTAGATTTGCTAAATACAATTTTACAATGTTATTAAATTGTTAGAATTTTTAAAAGATAACTATTGGTGATTGTTAGATCAATAAAATATTCAATATGGACCGATACTAATATACTAAGAACATTTTGTAATATCTACTGATAACCGATATATTAAAGATGGGAATGAGCATGCACAATTAAATATGGACCAGTATTGATATATAAAAAAATATATAACATCGGTTAATAACTGATATGGTTAAAGATGGGAATGAGCATGTGCAGTTACATATTGAATATGTACTGATACAAATATATAAAAATATACACTATTGGTTGATAACCGATATGGTTAGAGACAGGAATGAGCATATACAATTAAATTATTCAATATGGGCCATTACTGATATATAAAAAAAACTGTAATATTAGTCAATAACTGATTTGGTTATAGCCAGGAATGATCATGCACAATATTCTGTATAGTCCAATGCCGAGACATTAAAAGAACTCTGTAATATTAATCAATCACCTTTATTTATATGGTGCTTAATACAATCCAGACTGTGTGAAGGCAGCTTTACAGTGCCAAACAGGAAAATAATGTTTCAATGATACAAAAAAAAAAAAAAAATCTACTGTAAAGCAGCTCTAAAAAATCAATACAATATCGGTTATTAATCTATAACTGATATTGAACCAACATATTGTACATTCCTAAACTTATATATTGATAAAACATATTGTATATTTATATGGAATATGCAATATGGCAGACAGGAATGAGTGTGCACAATTTAAATATTCAATATGTGCCGATAACGATTCATTAAAATGTTTTTAATATTAACCGATAACCGATATTGTACTCATATATCATGCATCCCTAACTGCATATATTTATAATATATATTACATATTTATACCAGAAAATGGAATGCAGTGTAAAAACCTTGAATTCATTGTAAGATTCATGCAGGATGATAAAATGCTCTTGCTAGCTGCTTTTCGATTTCCCCGAAGACGCTTAGCTCAAAGTCCTGTTCAGATTCTCATTCTGAACTGATACAGAAAAGTGAAAACTGGATGAAATTTAGGCCAGTATCTAATTTTTGCTGGCTATATGCTGAGGCGTCTCTCTCAAGCTTTAAACATCTGTCTTTGCTTCATAGGACCTATTGGAGCTGAAAAAAATATTAAGGAGCTCTGAGAATGACCGTCCCAGTGGAGTATCAATTCTGCTTTTTCCAACTTTTCTTCCTTCAACTCTTTCTCTGACAGGTAACACAGTTTCCCAACCAGGCGCGATGAAGCGGCAAGCAGTAAAAGCAATTTTCTACATGTAAATCTGACTTTTGGTCCTAACCAGCGACGTCAACAAACAATGAGTGACGGGACGTTTGGTCAGGGTTTGTGTTTTAGCATCGTTGAGTAGCCCCGCCCACCCTGAAACCTGATTGGTCCAAAATTCAGTCCACATAACAGTACCTTAAACATCAAACATCTTTTGATTGGCTGTATGCAGCAGCTTGACTTTCAAAGTGAACAGAAAATGCACTTTTGCCTGTTTAGGACACAATGTAAGTGAAGTAAGAACATCATGATGTAATGTTTCAATCATTTGCCTTAAAAAAATATGTACAGTACTCCCCAAGAGTCTGCGCTGGCACGTCTTATACTACGATGAAATTCTCCATGTTTTGGAGACTTTGTGAGCAGATGTCTTTGATAGGCTGTCAGTATAACATCAGATTCCCGCCTGCCCCCTGTGTCAGTGCTGAGAGAGCAGAGTGTTATATGTTAGCAGGAGGCTAAGGGCTGAGTGTGTTTTGATGGACGTGATGTCATTTCTGCTCAGCTTTGTGTGAATTGCATGTGACAAGACTTTTAACACTGCTGCTGTTCTTTCCTTTGCTAAAGCAGCAATTGTGAGCGGGGAAGCAGAGAACAAGGAAGTAAACGGATTGAAAGGCAGATTTTTTCCCTTCTGCCTCTGAATTTTATCTAGGCAGCCCTTCAGACCTCCTCAAAATGGGTCCAATTATGGAGCCTCCCATGCAGTGCAGGTTGTGGTTGTCAATGTAATTGTGTAACTCTGATTTCTCTCTGTATCGCCACACTGAAAGAAGCCTGTCATTGACCAGCCTCATCTTTCTAACCATGATTTCGAAATGAGATCTCTTTTCTGCTTGGACACGGAGGGAACATTGCAAGCAGTCTGCACTTGTGATGAACATTTGCAGTCTAGCTTAAAAAAATTATGCATATATATATATATATATATATATATATATATGTGTGTGTGTGTGACTGACAGCCACACATACTCCTAAAATAACATTAGATTCATCTGCGCTGAAGCCACACTGGTGCACAACCCACGCAAGGAAGATAATTCCGCAAATAGCTGCAATTGCAAGTTTTCAAACAGAGATGGCGACAAAAAAACAAAACTTACGGACTGCAGCTTTAATATACTAACAGCCCTAATATAGACCAGTATGTGTACTAACTGAAGGACCATACCTTTCTATGAAAGTTATCTGACATTTTCAAGATTAATTTGTTCTGACACAGTTTAACTCTGAGTTCTTGTCATATTTTATTACCATTTTCTAAACTATAGTGACTAAACTGTGATAATGTGAGAAATGTTGAAGGTGTCTGAATACATTTCAGTTTGACTGTAGATTCTCCCCTACATGTACACTTCATTAAGCCCAAGAAATGCACGTTAAGATGTTTAAATGCCCGGCAAGAATAGAGAAATGGGCAGAAATTAGGCTTAGGGTTAGGGTTAACCAATCTTAGTGGTTGACTGATGGGGATTTTTTGATGGCCGATTCCAATATCTTATGCTGATGGCCAATATAAAGCTGATATATATCACACTATTTAATTTAGAGAGAGTAAAAACGCATGCAAAACAATTGTTAAAATTAAATTTATTTTACGTACTATTTCCTAAATTATGTAAATATGAAAAAAAAATGAACTTGTCAAAATAAAAGCTTCTGACATATCACCAAAAAAAAAAAAAATAATTTATAAAAAAATAAATCCAATGCTAATAATTAAAAAATGCCAAATATTGTCCAGTTTATCGACCTATGTCAGTCATGGATTTTCTGATGGCCGACTCTAATATCTTATACTGATGGGCAATATTAAGCATATATGCAATACACCGTTTTATTTAAAGAGTGTAAAAACACATGCACAACAAATAGCTGAAATTAAGTTTACATTTATTTTACATAATATTTACTAACTTATATAAACAAATATGAAAAAATTAGCTTGCCAAAATAAAAGTTTCCAACAAATTGGCCAAAAAAGAGGCCGATACCAATAATTTTAAATGTTGATACCGATATTTTGGTCAAGCACTAATGTAAACGCACACATTGGGTCTCAACAATGTCTCAAATTGTGCTCGCATTTACCAAGACACCAACGTTTTCAATCAAAAGATTCCAATATGAACATTTCTCATGTATTTTGATGGCAGTATCAGGAACAGATTATCGGCTTCGCTTAATGACTAGCGATAACGGTCCCGCCACACTGTGTTATTCAATCTGCACGAGTCCGTCCTCGCCGCCGAGTCTTCCTCCGCACCCCTTTCTGTGATCACAAAAAGCATTCATATTCTGAAAAAAACTGATAGGAGAACTGGGGGTGACTACAAAAATGACTGCAGATTGCTGCAAATCCCCCGTCTTTGATCTTGGCAGCCATCAAAGGGATGCACTCTCCAAAACAGAGCCGCCCGACCGCCTGTTCACCATTTCATATTCCTCAAGAGAATGTCAAATAACAGTCTCTCTTCCTGCAGCCTCTTCCTGCAGCCTTTCCAAAATACTGTCACCGATCGCAGCCCTGCGCCTGCAACCGGGCCTCGCTTTCACACACATCATCTTTGATGTCACATAAACTTCACAGCTTTGTGTGATGCTAAGGTTATAGTGCTTTTATGGGGTCTCTATCAAGTCGCAACATTGTATTGCGGCCCATAAACTGCCCCCACAACTTTCTGTCAGCCGCGCGAGTGATGGATTCGTCCCGTGCGAGCGCTGCTGCCGTAAAGAGGGTTTGTTTGGTGTATTCCACATTTCAGCATATTTCCGTGTTAATAAAACTGCAAATCTGCTGAACTGAATCAGCAGTGCGTCAGATTACATTGTAAAAAGGGGGCCGCTGTGGATAAAAGCGATTAGAGACACTTTCTCTGGAGGAGACAAAGAGAGCGGCTCCTCCCGAGATCCCCAGATATTTGAGCCACGTTCAGGTGTGGAGAGCGCCATGTGTGCGCTGCATACGAATTTGGCCATTTGCAGGCATGTCCTTGCTCGCTTTAGAATTAGATGTTATCTTTGGGCTCGTATATCTTTATTACCTTGAATAGCCAGTTTAAGCATGAGCGGCATGCTGTTGTGTCCATTGCTTTATCTTTAACACTGTTTAAATAAATGTTTTTTTGGAAATTGCAAATTGTTGTTTGATAGTAAAGGGTGTTCTGTTGCATAAAAGTAATTATAGATAGACAAAAAGATAAAAGAAAATGTTTGTTGGTTTTCATTTGAGAAATGCGAATACAGTACTTCCCCCAAATGTAAAATGCAGTAAATGCAGCAACTTTGCCTGAGATTATTAAATTGTCACAAAACTGGAGACAAAGTCACGTTTTTTATTTTTTTTATGGAAACCCATTTCCACCACAAATTAAAAAAAAAAAACTTTTTATCTCACAATTCTGACTTTTTTTCTTGCAATTCTGTGGAAAAAAAGTCAGAATTGTGACATTATAGACTTCGAATTCTGCCTTTTTTCTCACAATTTCAAATCATCTCACAATTCTGTTTTCCTTTTTTTCTGCCAGGGAATGAAAAACATAGCATAGTAAAAATGTATATAGTTTGTATCTCAGTTCATATATTTTTGTTTTATCAGAAATACAACAAAAAACTCAGAATTGTGAGAAAAAAAGTCTGAACTGTGACAGTCACAATTGCTTTTTTATTTTATTTTAAATGTTTTATTAATTAATTTAAATGTTTTATTATTATTCAATAAATTATTTTCTTCATAAAGTTCATCCTTCTTGTGACCATATCACATTTTTTAAAAGCGATATCCCAAAATTCACATGGAAACATGTGGATTGAAGCTTGTTTGCTTTTGTTCAAATTGTAATTTTATTATAATTTTCGTTGGGGTATTTTTCATTAGTTTTGCAAATTAAGCAATACCTTCAAGTCCCTGAAAAGGTCGCATCTGCTTTTTTGTAGTTAAACAATATAGTCCTCCTGAATATTATATCCAGGCCATCCCGACCTGTAATAACTGCTGCCAGCTCCTGGTTTGTTGTGACATTTAGGAACTGTGTTTGTTAAATATTTTAGAACATAAACCAAGCCGTGTTGTTCTGTGATTTATTTATATTCCCGATTCGACACTTCCCACCCGACTCAGTCAGGAAGCTCGGGCACAAATAAAGCGATGTGAACGGGTTTCAGCGAGGAGCTTGCGTTTGCTGCTTGAACGGAAAGCGTAGTTTGTCATGTCGCTCTTAATAGCAGCGACTCCCAGCTATCTACAGTCAGTGGAATTTGAATGGGAAAAAGGCCAGCTCTTCAGCTCTGCATGACAGACTAAATTGTCAGTTACCAATGTAGAGTTCAGCATCAACTTTGTAGCTCTCCTAATGACACGCTCCCATCGACCCCGCGCTGTTTACCTGATTTATTCAAATGCATCCACACATCATCATTGATAGTAAAGGGTGTTCTGTTGCATAAAAGTAATTATAGATAGACAAAAAGATAAAAGAAAATGTTTGTTGGTTTTCATTTGAGAAATGCGAATACAGTACTTCCCCCAAATGTAAAATGCAGTAAATGCAGCAACTTTGCCTGAGATTATTAAATTGTCACAAAACTGGAGACAAAGTCACGTTTTTTTTATATTTTTTTTATGGAAACCCATTTCCACCACAAATAATAATTAAAAAAAAACTTTTTATCTCACAATTCTGACTTTTTTTCTTGCAATTCTGTGGAAAAAAAGTCAGAATTGTGACATTATAGACTTAGAATTCTGCCTTTTTTCTCACAATTTCAAATCATCTCACAATTCTGTTTTCCTTTTTTTCTGCCAGGGAATGAAAAACATAGCATAGTAAAAATGTATATAGTTTGTATCTCAGTTCATATATTTTTGTTTTATCAGAAATACAACAAAAAACTCAGAATTGTGAGAAAAAAAGTCTGAACTGTGACAGTCACAATTGCTTTTTTATTTTATTTTAAATGTTTTATTAATTAATTTAAATGTTTTATTATTATTCAATAAATTATTTTCTTCATAAAGTTCATCCTTCTTGTGACCATATCACATTTTTTAAAAGCGATATCCCAAAATTCACATGGAAACATGTGGATTGAAGCTTGTTTGCTTTTGTTCAAATTGTAATTTTATTATAATTTTCGTTGGGGTATTTTTCATTAGTTTTGCAAATTAAGCAATACCTTCAAGTCCCTGAAAAGGTCGCATCTGCTTTTTTGTAGTTAAACAATATAGTCCTCCTGAATATTATATCCAGGCCATCCCGACCTGTAATAACTGCTGCCAGCTCCTGGTTTGTTGTGACATTTAGGAACTGTGTTTGTTAAATATTTTAGAACATAAACCAAGCCGTGTTGTTCTGTGATTTATTTATATTCCCGATTCGACACTTCCCACCCGACTCAGTCAGGAAGCTCGGGCACAAATAAAGCGATGTGAACGGGTTTCAGCGAGGAGCTTGCGTTTGCTGCTTGAACGGAAAGCGTAGTTTGTCATGTCGCTCTTAATAGCAGCGACTCCCAGCTATCTACAGTCAGTGGAATTTGAATGGGAAAAAGGCCAGCTCTTCAGCTCTGCATGACAGACTAAATTGTCAGTTACCAATGTAGAGTTCAGCATCAACTTTGTAGCTCTCCTAATGACACGCTCCCATCGACCCCGCGCTGTTTACCTGATTTATTCAAATGCATCCACACATCATCATTCCTGGAAGCAGCTCGTAGTCTGAGGGTAATCATACAGTACATGTAGACAGTAATTACTTGTTTATATCCCCGTGGCAGACGGGCTCAGTCGGGAGACACCTGAAATTGATCCTGGTGCTGAGTAATCACAATCTGATCCGTTCCTACCGGAGAGGAAGACGACTGATCCCAGCCGGCGATGACAGCTCCGTGGGATTCTTTTTGTTGACCTTCTGGACCGCCTCGCGCTAAATGTTCCTTTCTCCCTCTTCACACAGATGTCCGTTTATTGAAACTGAGCTTTTTGAGCAGTGTGATGTGCGTGTTTGATTGATCATTGATCTTGTCATTAAGTGTTCTTCATGCCAGGCTGAATTCATCGTATTTCATAATATGACTCTGGTTCTGTGTTTTGGGGAATGGGTTTTCTTTTTCGATGTCTAATTTGTGTTGGTTTGATTGGAGCACAGCTAATTGGAGTTAACGTTTTCCAAATCTGATGGCCTGAAAAGTTTCATAGGCTGTCAAACAAGAGTTTCAGTGCAAAATTAAGCCTGCACTTGTTCCTCAAACAAAAGAGTAAATAATTATTATTTAATTTCTGAATTAAAATGAATGTTGATAAAGTAAAAAAATAAAAAATAGAGTGACACAGCAGTTGTAATGTCATAAAGGAGAAAAAACTCATTAAAAGAGTGGAATCATTGAAAAGAACACCTCATTAAGATTAGGTTTAGTTCACTTTGTTCTAAAACAAAAGCTAAACTTCTTTTGTTTCATGCAAGAAAGTACCAGTAAGTCATACAGGTTTGAAACGACACGAGGGGCGAGTAAACAATTTTTTGTATGAGTTATTCCTTAAATGTGACCGTGGAGCACAAAAAGTGTCTTAAGTGTAAATTTTTCGAAATTGAGATTTATGCATCATCTGAACACTGAATAAATCATCTTTCCATCGATGTATGGTTTGTTAGGATCGGACAATATTTGAAAATCTGGAATCTGAGGGTGCAAAAAAAATCTAAATATTGAGAAAATCATCTTTAAAGTTGTTCAAATGAAGTTCTTAGCAATGCATATTACTAATCAAACATTAAGTTTTGATATATTTACGGTAGGAGATTTACAAAATATCTTCATGGAACATGATCTTTACTTAATATCCTAATGATTTTTGGCATAAAAGAAAAATCTATAATTTTGACGCATACAATGTATTGTTGGCTATTGCTACAAATGGCACTTTTGTTCTGAACATGTCGTAAATGTTCGCTCTCCATGTTGTGCGACACTCATCCAGATGCTCTTATTGGAGCGGCTCCCCTGTTTCCTCCACGTCTAATTTGGACTATAGATGATACGGATGTTATTCTGAAGATTTGTGGCTGATCGTGTCGGGCTAATGGTCCTCTGGTAGTCTTTGTAATGGCAGAGCATTGTCATGAAATATGAAACAAAAGACTCATCATTAATGTATAACCACCCACTCTTTGTAGCTTGTAATGTTTTCTTGTTCCCCGCGAGAAGTCGTTTGGAATTAGTTGTTTTCAAAAACTGTTTAATGGGACAACATGCTTCTTCAGACCTTCACTTTTACAACTTTAACAAAATGTGAGGCAGAGGTGGAGACAAATTGCACCACGCGAGCTACCAAGCTGCTTCCTCTTTTCTCAAGCAGACATAAATTACATCTAAACGCACCAGTTTGTGCTTAACAAACACCTAAATCTGCTGGTATAGCTCGCATGGATTGAAGAAATGGTTTTGTGTATCCTGTTAAATGTACAGAATTAAAAAAGCCAGGGTTGCCAGGTCTGCGGTTTTCCCTTCACAATACATTATTTGTAATGCACCTCCAAACCAATTAATACAAAAATCTTTGAGCTTTGTTACTTCTGATAAGAAATAAAATCTCAGCTTTAAAATCCTGTGCATTTTATCACAAAATTCAAACAATAAATGCTATTTTGATGCTCTTAGATGTGTTGTGGCAGAATGCTGTATTATATATGTATGCTTTATTAAATCCGTCATGAAGACTAGTTTTTAAGTTATATACAATTGAGTATAATTTGTTGTTGTTCATTTTAACCTCTAATGTACCAAATTAGAGAGTTCCCTGCATAGCACACAGCATTAGTTGGGACAGACTTGTTTTTTATTCAGTATCAGTATTGTTGTCGTCAGATATCATTCTTAATAATCGCTGTTGGTTGATTAAGCATGCAATTTTGAAGTAAAAAAAAAATATATAATTGTTTTTTTTTTAATAAAGCATAATCCAATAATCTGTTTTATTTGAACAATAATTTTAAAGTGTAGTTTATACTTTTTTTTGCATCCAAAATCCATACATTTTACAGTATTTTACTGTAAAATTATATTAATGCAGATTTTTACAATCTAAAAGTTAAAAGCATGTTTTTTGTCTGATACTTATTTTTATTGTCTTTCATTGACTTTAAATGGTCATTCCTGATGTAGACTAGATAAAGTGCTGCCTGATTATAACAGAGGTAAATCATAACGTATAATTAATTGCGATGGACAGGGCTCATTGCACATTATAGCAAAACAAGCTCAGTCCCATTTGACCTTCGCCCTGTCAGTTAGCTCACTTACTTCAGACTGTCTGCTGGGCATTAATAAAAAATTACTAGTTAATTATGCTGATGGATTGTTTGTATGAAACCTTATAGTTTTGCTAGAAGTGGCAAAGCAGATCAAAGTCAGTTCTAAAGTGGGTTTTATCCTCTTACCTGAGAAAATGAGGGAGAGAGTCAATCAGACAGACTGAGAAAGCGTTTCAGGGGGAAATCTTCCATTCAGGAGGCAATGATTAATTATGCCACGTAATTAGCCCGTCAAATTAAATGTGTCGTCCTCGTGACAAGGTGATGTCAGAATGCGATGGCACATTAGCGGTCATGAAATGGAGACTCAAAGTGTTCTTAACCAGCCTTTAATGCCATTAAAGGGATAGTTCACATACAAGTTTCTTTCTTCTGTTGAGTGCAATAGAAGATATTTTGAAATGTTGGTAACCAAACAGTTGACATTGACTAAAAATACCATGGGAGCCAATGTCTACCGTTTGGTTATATACATTCGACCAAACACCAAGCACCAAGCGTATCATTGTAATATGTACTTTTAAAACTATGTATGTGAAACATTAAGCAATTAAACAAGCAAAAACAGTTGCCAATACAGAAACAGACTGTTGCAATTGTGCTTTTCACAGAGAGTTAAAATGAGGATAGAAAATGATCATTTATAAAACCTTAATTATTCTCTAAAATATTTGTTGTGATGGACATCGCAGCAGTAGCAGTAATTATGTCAGTGATCCATTGTTATAAAAATTAGACATTTTTTACACACATATATATGGAATTAATTGATGATTGAACAGATTTTTTTTTTTTTGTGGAAACTTTATAAATGAACCCCAAAAAAACAACATACAAATCTGAACCTCTAAACGATGTTTATTTTTTATTTATTATTTTATTTATTGGTTTATTTAGATAGGGATGAGACAAAAATCATGATTCCATGATATGCTAATTTGCATCTCAAGTCCCTAAAAAAGTGTTTCTAAAAATAAATACAAAAAAAAAAAAATAAGGTAAGGTTTTAAGGTAACTTCTAACCCTGGCTATATATATATATACACAGAGTTCTGGCATGAAACTCTAGATGGCGCAGTCCGATAGATCTAACTCAATCTGACCTAATGACATCATTATCACATGGCACAGCCGATTGGTTCTCTCCTGTATCAGCAGCCAATGAGCTCGCTGCTCAACATTCAAATATATGACTAGTGCTTGCCGTAGCAGTTGCAGCTTGCTCCAGAAACCCTCCACCTTCCCCAGCTCCACCTGTATAGATCTGCTTCGAGGCGATTCATGTATGCTATAGGGGGGTAATTTCATGTATGTTATATGTGCAGCAGCAGTATTTCTTACACGCTCGGGAGCAATGAACACTGTGTAGGGATCGGAACACAGTCCGTGCATGTAGCTCACTTCTAACGAGCTGCTTATCTGAATCGCGAGGACTGGAATTGGGAACCGCTGGACTATATCATGTGCCATTCACCGGTGAGAAAACTTTAAAAGTACTATAATACCAGGAAGGAAGATCGGGCTGTTGATGTTTGTCTGCCATTCTCGCTCACTCTGCACAGCATGCGTGAACGCGCTGATGACGTATCCTGTCTGCGCGAACCGGGTGCGCAGAGGTATGCAGATACATACGTTGACAGGCAGGTAGGAAAGCCAATTAAAACGTTCGGACCGAACGTTTTGATTGGATGAACATTTCTTGGTCCTACGCCTTCCACTGAATATATAAATACAGATAAATACATTTAGATCATTTAACTTAATGATTGCTATCGGGATGTGAAGAGACTTTCAACCAGCATAACAAAAAATGTTTCTGAAGACAATCACCTATTACACCTTTAACATTGTCATGTTCTAGAGTTGGGAGCCCTTTACAGAAAAAGCTCTTTGTCCTTGTGAAGTTCGATCAGAACTTCAGTAATAATATAATCAGTAAACAAAAAAATCTTGATAAATGCGATGAATCTCTAAAAAAAATGTGCCTTTGTCTGAACCGCTGTATTATGAGCACTTCTAGTGTTTATTTAGCTCTTTATGATGAATCTTTTGTAAGTAGCTTGGGTAAAAGCGTCTGCTAAATGAATAAATGTAAATGTGAAACTGCATTTCATGACCACTGTAAATGTGGCTCTACAGTCCTCAGATCAGTCGGGCCCCTGGCCCTCGGAGCTCGATACAGATAAATACAGATAATGTCTCTCGTACAGCTCATCGGCCGCTCTGTCCTGCTTCAGACATTTGAGACAAAACTGAGCTGGTTTAGACGAGCTGCACAATTCTGCCTGACATTAATACTAAATAATCCCCTCTCGCAGAATTCAGAGCCACATTTATTGTTAAAATGAGTATCAGGATGTTCAAGCAAATATTGAATCGTGGGATAAAAAGGGTTTTGTGGTTCTGATAGAGCTGGTTGTAGGATTGAAGAGAGACTCTTATCTGCTGAGTCCAGGATAACCATCATCACGTTCAGCAGTGGATGGTGATTACTGACAGAGCAGATCTATTAGCGATTCTCATCACACCGTCTTCAACCTCCCACGTTAAACAGGAACGCCGCCATGTTTCCACCTGTTCCTGTCTAATAAGAAAGCAATGAAACGAGCTCGTAAAATGTTGTGTAAATCTCGCGGGCTGCTAATATAAAAGTCCCTTCAGGCGTTCCAAGCCTTTGATTGCAGCACTAAGCTTTATCGTTACCCGTCTGTCTCTGCGAACACACACCGTAAACGGGCAGCTCTTCGGTTGGGGGCACTTATTCTAGAATGTCCTGGAACAAGGATCTGATTTAAATGTTTGATGGTGTGGATTTTTGATATTGTGTTTGATTATAATAATGGCATTTTCCACTTTTTGGAGCAAAGGTTGAATAAATCATGGACTTTAAATGTTTGCTAGCAGTCAGTGGACTCTAAATGTAAGCATATAAAAATAAATGCATTGAATGTTGAATGCATAATTAACTGCATTTTTAGATGGGAACATATTTGTAATGTAATTGTATCTGTTAAAGGGTTAGTTCACCCAAAAAGGAAAATTCTGTCACCCTCATGTCGTTTACCGATGTCCGTACTACGTTTCTGGGCCTGGAAACATTTCAGTTGTGTTGCTGTCTATGGGAGGGTCAGAGAGCTCTCAGAATTCATCAAAAATATCTTAATTTGTGTTCCGAAGATGAGCTTAAGGTCTTACGGGTTTGAACCGACATGAGGGCGAGTAATTAATGACAGAATTTTCATTTTTGGGTGAACTATTCCTTTAAAGCTACTCTCAGATAATGATCTTAAAACCTTTAAAAAGATAAATAAATACAATCTGCATTGACAATTTCAATCATAACCAAAGTACAACTTGCAGTATTATTTTAGTATCATGGATATATTATTATATATTTAATAAATATATATATATTTTTTAATGTTTTCAGTTTTTATTTTAATTTTACTTAAAGTTTTAGTAACATTTTTATTACTTTTTAATGTTTAGTTTTTATTTCATTTCATTTTTAGTTATTTTACTAAATGAAAATAAGAAAAAACATTTTTTAATTCGATTAACATTTACTTTATGTAATGAAAATTTAAAAATGTAAACAATTTAAAATAATAATATTAATTATTATATAAATGTATTTGTAGGGAGAACATGAACAATTGTGGGAAAGGGACAAGTTTAAAATAATGAAATTTTGGAAACAAATAAAAACATTTAAAGATATTATAATGCTTTTTTTTTTAATGCTTCAAGAACAATGCTCCCAAAAAACCAAATCCCCTAAATGCAGAATCAGCCAAATCCATCAGACAGACAGATGATGCAATGCTGCATGGGCTGTTTTATGATATCACAGAGTTGTGTAACGGTCATCGCAGATGTCAAAACAAAAACACCATCGATTTGCAGTTTTAATGGACACGCTAGAGTGGAGAAGAAAGCCCGTCTCAAAATCAAGTTTATGAATGCTCCTGCACCTTTTGTTTCTTTAGTGGTCACTTTCGATTTGATTACGCTGATTCGTGACACACACACCATCACGTGCTGCGAAAGCGTTTCCATGGTAACCGTGTTTCAGAGGTGTCTGTCCAGAAAAGTAGAGGAGGATTCAGAAATCTGCACACCTCATTTCCAGCAGAAAGAGAGACCTCAACCATTCACAACAATGATGGCAAATGTGCACTTCAGATGGGCTCTCGCAGATGAAAAGCAATCACAGAGCTATTTGTCCTGCATCTAGTGCAATGTAAAATAAGCATCATCTGAACCAGTATTCAACCACCATCGCTTAATTCTCAACACAATCTCAACCGTCTTGATCTGGAGATGCCTAGTGACTTAATGAGTTAGGTTATTACACTCTTTATTGTGGTCACGTTATATTGGCTCTTATATTGTATATATTGCATCTTTAAACGCTGAAACATCAATGTATCTGGCAGCTAGTGTTCAGTGCATAAATCTGATCAATGCAAGGTCTGTGCTTGGAGATCTTTTAACGGACTCGTTGTTCATTCGGTTCTGCTGAAAAGTGAATCTGCGAATGTTCCTCTTGTTCACGCTCATTAGGTTCGTCATGTCCACTGATGCTCAGCAAATATAGATTTTTTTTTGTGCTGATTTAAAGAGGTTTATTCAGCAAAGTGATTATAATGAACTGAAAAATAACTAGTTCACCCAGAAATGAAAATGCTGTTGTTAATTCACCATCATGTCGTTCCAAAGCTTTGTGAGTTTCTTCTGTTGAACATAAAAGATGATACTTTGAAGAATGTTGCTGGTAGCCATTGACTTCATAGTGTTTTATTTCCCCCACACTGTTGGAGGCAATTGGGAACATGCAACTGTTTGGTTACACATATCCCTCAAAATATCTTCCTTCATGTTCAACAGAAGAAACTCTTACAGGTTTGGGTCGGTACAGTACATGAGGGTCAGTGGTGAATTTTTGAGTGAATTATTCCTTGACAGTGGACATACTTTCATAAGTTTTAATTCATTTATTATTTTAATTATTTCATGAACATCAAAGGAATTTTCCCTTCCACTGAGCTGTTAACCGCTGTGCCAATCAATGATTCAGTGATTTCGAATGATCAGTCCAATTGTAAATGAATTCAGACAAGTTTTATAAACCAGACCAAGCAGCAAATTAGCAGTTTATTGAGGCAAAAGTCATAGTTAATGGCTTGTTAATAGTGAGAACTGGACTTTAAAATAAAGTGACCAAAAAGAGCAACTACACATTTTCCAGTTTACAAGACCTTTTGAGTCACAAATGCTAAAAAATATATATAATTAATGGGTAAAATTGAGGGGGAAAATGCATTTAATAGAGACATGAGCAGCAGTATTGGCATTAATGACACTGGCCTTCATTAATAATAGGCTACTTAGTAAAAAGATGGCATTAGATGAATATTTAAAATATACCATCTTTATGTTCTACATTAATTTGGAGATTCAGTGTGAAATTATGACATTATAAATGTATTAATATGCGATTAATCATGACTAATTGCAGAAAAAGACCTTTTGAGTGAATTATGCCTTTGGTTTGTTCGGTCTGTTTCCACACAAAGCCATCGTATGACTTCTAGACATACAGACCGCATTTATGGTGTTTTTGCTCCTTTTTGGAGCTCAAAGTCTTAAGGACACATTCATCGTAACCACAGAGTTTCTTGTTTTTGTGTTTCACATACTGGAACAACATGAGGGTGAGGAAATTATAAAATTTTCATTTAGCCTACTCAACATAGAAAATGGCAAAATCCCACTTTGCCGTCTGTGGTTCCCAACAAACATCCAATGGTCACAGTGTCCTGGGGTTATTTTAATCAGCCGGGTCATTAACACAGGTGAAACAGTTACGCTTATTTGTTTACACACCATCTCGTTTCACCTGACCACAACTTTCATTGAAAAGCTTTTCACAATTAGCCTCTAATGGCCGTGCACCTGCGTAAATTACCTAACGATTACTCAGATTGCGTTAGTGCTTACATTAGCGCTCTGAGAGTAAGTGCTGAATTAATGGCTAATGATGTCACAGGCCAGCTGCTTGGGAATTTCTCTGAGCCGTAGTAATTAGCTGGGCGATGTGTGTCGAGGGGAAGTTCAGGCAACTTTATGCCCTTTAACCTGCGGGTTAGGAGCCAATATTTGGCTGGAGTTGGCACGGAGAGAGATGTGTTAATAACCTGTGGCCTAATGCAGATGTGACGGATCGTAATCTGCAAATGTAACGAGGATAATTCAGCACATGCACAAGTGAACATTGTATTTTATGGGTGTTTCAGGAGAGCCGGACTAATAAAGCATAGCCGGTTTGTGCTTCCGTGAGGTGAACAAAAAAGGTTTGAGCCCACAGCAGCTGGTCAATCACACGCCTCATGTCCTTATTCAGCTGACTGAGAGGATAAAGACGTCGTCTTACTTAGCGTCCGCAGCCGCCGCATAGAATCGGATTTCACATCAGGATTGAAGTCTTCACTGCACGTCACTGGATCTGATCTCAGTGATTTGATTTAACGTACAGAACGAATACGCTGAAATACATCAGCATAAATGATCCAGGCCTTGCTTCCATTGCAATTCAGAGGCCTGTTTCAAATAAAGTTGGAGGCCTCCAATGAGAAAAAAAGACATTGTATGCAGTGCGACTGCAGTAACTTTATATTTAAAGTTATATTTAACACTGTTTGTAAATGCATTCTAACTCTTTAACCAGAGCTATTGTTACAACCATGACCAAAAACAAAAAGAGCATTCGATCTTTGCCACTCTCTCAGCCACTCATCGCAAATGAAATATTAAAACCACCAGCAGGTGGCAGCAAATCATTCCCTTAATAAGTGAGCCACTGAATCATTTAGTCAAACGATTCTTTCAAAATGGCTGATTCATTTAGGGACAAAGCAAGTGAGTCGTTCATAGAGTGATTCATTCAAAAATATGATTTAATTCAGTGACGAAACTGAAATTTCTCGGAGATGCACAATGGCATTTGGAACAAATTTTTTTTGTATGTGAGGCACTTATGGGTATGAGTCCTGTCAAACACAAGTCAGGATAAAAGAAGCTCCAAGACTTGTAGAAGCAAGATAAAATGGCATGGTTGTGTTTGTATCTCACATTTGCCTTTTGTAACACTATCGGTTGGTTTAGGGTCAGGTTTAGTGGTGTTTGATTTTCAAACACAAAGCGCCATTCAATAGATATTTAATTTGACTGCTGTGAATCAAAACAAACAGTGTAATAAAATGTTTCCAGATTCACATGCATCTGTTCTGGCTAAAACGGAACATGCTTTAGCGCCACTCACTGGACATTTGACTTCATATCGTAATATAATTTTACAAAAATGTCACATTTTTCCATAAAACTTCAAAACGTGGACAAAGTCACAGCAGGAGATAATTAATATGCACACCATCACAAAAACAATCCATCACAGTTCTGGATATGGTCAGTGAGGTAATATCCATAAAAATGCAATCAAGAGTGCCAATTCTGCGCTTCAAATAAATAAATGAATGAACAGATTGAAGAGTGTAAAGGCTTTGGCAGTGACTAGTATGCAATAAGTTTGTCCCTCAGTGATTTGCCAAGAAAAGACAAGGTTCACAGTCTGTAAGTGACTTTCATTTATTGGAGCATCACATCAGGCCCTTGTTTTTGCTCTTTTAACCCATCGGAAATGCATGTCTTCATTATCACCCTCTCACATGTTCTTCGGCGATCAAATGTCTCTTTCGAGGACGGCAGCCTGTTCAAAATAATTCTGTTTTCCATTTGCAGGCCATCAAAGTGAGAGATAAACCCTTGATGAGCTGTAGAGTTGTGAATAAGTAAAGACGATGTTCTTAGCATGATTACACACAATAGTCAACCTTTTGTTCAATTTCTCATACGCTACTTCACATAAAAGAAATTGATCTAATAGATCCTCTATTATATCTGGAGTCATAAAGATTTGCTTTAGGCGTAGTACAGGCTTCTTTTATTGATCAATGTAGCATGAAATGCGCATGCTATCTCTTCCCTCCGAGTGCAGAAGAGAGGATTCAATGTGAAAGGCCTAAATGGAAGCAGTTCTTTCTAATGCTCCATACTGACTGCAGTGTCAGATGCTGTTAGGCGTTAGCGGCTCCTCAGCCATTAGCAGCAGCCGGTGCGCCGTGCCGTGCCGAACAGCTGGATCGGAGGTGGGAGGAACTGGCTCTAATAGGCTGGCATGGCATTGTTCTCCGTTGGAGTTGCACCACAGATGCACAGACCGGCAGAAATCGCAACACTGCGCCAAACACATATGCTGCCGTTGGAACATGGCATATTCAGGCCTGGACACCCCCTGGTAACTTTAATGAGATGAAAACACTTTCTTGTTGTCGAGTGCTTGTTCCTGTGAAGATCAAAAGTACATGTGTTTGATTTGAAGTTGGTTTATTATCTACTGAAGTACCAAGCCATGTGGTTAGGGTGTATATATATATTAGACATTGAGGTGGACGAGTCTTTCCCAATAATTAGAAATGGCCAAATTGTCCTCCCCAATATTTAAAGTTCTAATCTGCTGCACTACATTACGCAGCGCTTTGTTTTTAGGATGACAAAAGGTTTAAAATTACATTCTTAGTCTGATCTGCCTCAGCAGTCTAACTGCGCTCGTCAATGTTAAAATGACTGATGACCAATCAAATAAAAGTAGGCGGGGCTTATGGTTTACAGAACAGTGTGCGAATTCCAGTGCAATGTGTTAATTTAGCGTTGAAAGAGAGTGAGGTAAGAGAGAAGTATCAAAACATGTAATATCTGACAAGTGTTTTACACCGTTAAACCGAAATGTTAAATGACCAACAGTAATATCCATGGATGCAAACTACTCTACTTTTTTGTCAAACATATTTGATATATATACTGTATACAGTATGACCGTTTTGAATTGAAAATATGGTGTCGTTTATGTAACACAAAACGTTTTGCGTTTTAGATATATTATGCATACAAATAAAATGGCATGTGTGCATATTTTAAAATATTATTTGCAAGCTAAATTATTATTTACTAACTAGAATTAAACCTATTATCTTCATTATTCTGTATCTTTATGGTTATATGGACCCCAGTAATAATAATAATAATAATACTTTGAGAAGTATATTTTAGTGTGCAATAGTTTATTTAGTATGCAATCATTTTATTTTGGAGGTTTGTGGTGAGGATCTGTGAGTTTCAGAGTGTGTTTGACGGTAGTTGTGTGTAGTTGATGAAGTTCATGTTCATGTGTCATATATCGAGACTCAGACACTGAAAACACGGTGGGCGTCACGAGTGTTTGAGTTTGTCTATCAGATATGCTGTCGTCTTAATTTCTGCTGCTAGACTAATCCATATCAAGTAAAAATGTCTAGAGATTATCATCGATACCACATACATTTTACTGTGATTTTAATATGTTATTGTTTATCACCTAGCCCCATGCATAAGGAGATTGTACAATATTGCATGCATGAGATTGTACAAATTCATACGAATTAGCTACCAATTCAGCAAAACCTAGAATAGTTACGACTGTGCTGAAACTTTAGGTACAAAAACCTACACTGAAAAAAAAGGGTGTAAGATTTGTTTTGAAATCATTTTCAAGCAAGTCCACACAGATAAATGACAAGTAACGTTTTAAGGTCTCTTCTCGCACAACGTACTTCAGTAATCTTTGTTCTGTTTACAAGTTTGAAAAATCGTGTTTTTCAGTGATGTGAAAACGAATGAGCTGGTTCTGTGCTGCTTGGCGCATTTGCAGGAGTATATTTTTATCGAGCGGCAGCAGACTTTCTATGTTAAATTGATTTGATTAGGCCATCTCTGTTCCAGGAAGAGCATTGTTTGCTGTGGCTAATTCTCTCCGCTTAATGCCTGCCTCTTTTGCCTGCATCAGATCTCCAGCTCTCTAATATGCCTGTCTCCCCCGTTGGGTTTTCTCATCATATTTGGTAGAGCACTCAATATGTTGTATTGACCTTCAGCGCACGGGCCCTTGGTGTAAATGGATCAGATCACTCTGGCTAAAAGCAAGCTAATTCCAAACACCATCGCATGCATACAAGTTTAATGAAGCTGCTGAACCGTACAATGAGAGAATAATCTGAAGCGCCGTGTGAAGAAAGCATGTTCGTGAGGTTTGCACGGCCGCAGCATCTGGATAAGTGGCGAGGTAAAGGGGTCTTGCTGTGGACCTGTGTTTGCTAATGAATAAACCATAAAGCTCAGTCATACATCATCTTGTAAGACACAATCAATGCTGTCTTTCGCGGAGGCCTGGCTTCTGAATATTTTATACCTATCAAAGTAGCCTGGAAAAAAAGTGATGACAGAGAGTAAAATCAAAGTATCTGACATCACACTAATTTATTGTAAGAAATGAATATGTGGTGATGAGAATAGCAGTAAGACTTTAAAGGAAGAGACAGCGGTTTCGTTAAAGCGGTCTGACCAGCTGATTATTCACATTTGTACGTTACTGCTTTGTAACATGTGCTTATGTATGCTTGGATAGACTCTGAATTAGGGTTGGGCGATGTCTAACAAATTGGCATCAGCGACTGATTTGCAGATCCTGAGCACCACTGACAAACATCTTAATCTTGTAAAATGTGTGGTAAGTACTGCTGCTCCGTAGTATAGAGTATGTGTGATTGTGAATCTCGAAAGTGAAAGTAAAAAGAGAGCACGCATTCAAAAGCGGTTTCAATGCCCCGCATATTAATAGCGGCTCCCTGATGCCCATGATTTATATACAGTATAATTACCCAATGATATAACTGCGAGAGAAAGTATATATTTTTAGTAAAGTATATATTTTTTCCTTCCATCTCGTATCTATTCCCTTTAGGGGTTTCATAGTACACGTCATTTTCTTTCCGAACAAGGTATTGGGATGCAGCAGATTGAGGGGGTGGGGGGAGGTTTACAATGCCGGCTAAACAGCGTGATGTCTATCAGCTAGCAGTGATGGATGATGGCATCGTCTATTGGCTAGGGGTGTAACAGTACACAGATGTCACGGTTCGGGGGACACGGTTCGATACGGTTTCGGCACAACAGGAAAAAAAAAACAAATCTACTATGCTAGGTTTCTTTTCATTTATATTGAACAGACAGTAGTACAAGTAAAAAAAAAATTCCACCTAGACTAAAATATAATGTTATATATATATATATATATAAAAAATCAGCAGTACATGTATACATATAAGTAATAAATTCTTGAAATATATTTGATTTAGTTAACAGATAACCTTTAGGGGTTTCATTGTACACGTCATTTTCTTTCCGAACAAGGTATTGGGATGCAGCAGATTGAGGGGGTGGGGGGAGGTTTACAATGCCGGCTAAACAGCGTGATGTCTATCAGCTAGCAGCGATGGATGATGGCATCGTCTATTGGCTAGGGGTGTAACAGTACACAGATGTCACGGTTCGGGGGACACGGTTCGATACGGTTTCGGCACAACAGGAAAAAAAAAACAAATCTACTATGCTAGGTTTCTTTTCATTTATATTGAACAGACAGTAGTACAAGTAAAAAAAAAATTCCACCTAGACTAAAATATAATGTTATATATATATATATATATAAAAAATCAGCAGTACATGTATACATATAAGTAATAAATTCTTGAAATATATTTGATTTAGTTAACAGATAAACAAGGGGGGAAATAAACGTAAGGTAGCTTATGATGAGTTTCAGTTCATTTTTGCGACACGCTTAATTTGTTCACAGAAAGGAAACTCAAATGGCAGAAAGCGACATCCTATTTGTTTTCTTTATTTTACAAAAGCACAATGTTTTGTTTTCATTGTGAGTGTACACAAATAAAAGTAGACCTTTTACAGGGATGCATTATTAATATGATAATAAATTATGGAGTGTTAAGGAAACAGTTGAAGTGATCGCGCCGGCGCACACACACACACACACACACACACCACATATCAGTTCCAGCATCACTAACTTGACAGCGCAGTTGGTACTTTATCAAAATAAAATACAGTGAACCAAACATCAGCGCACCCGTCTCTGTGTCACTGTTGGAACACGACTGAAGTACAAAGCCTATAATTTACCGAATGAGAGTAAATTATAGGCTATATATAAGAATAGAATATAAGAATATAAGATTATATAAGAATGATATATAAGAATATCTTATTAGAATGATAAGAATAGCTGTGTCATCTGCATATTTAAAATAATGGATAGTAGTAAATGGACTCTGACAATCATTCATACAGAGAATGTAGAGAAAAGGACTTAATACACATCCCTGGGGGACCCCAGTATTAAGAATTGGAACGGAGCGAGTCTGAGGTTATCACAGAGAATCCGTTTAGTGCATCTACAGCTCACTCTGCTCTAAAAAGCAATATTCTTCCAAAAGAGAAAGACTTGTTGAAGCAAAACAGCCGGCAATCTGTTTTTTCCCCTTAATGGTACACCTACATTTGTGCATATACTGTATACAGTCCAGAATTAACTGAATGCCACACCAGAGCGAATCAAGGATAGTGGGATCGCTTAGCCCGTCTCTGTGTCACTGTTGGAACACGACTGAAGTACAAAGCCTATAATTTACCGAATGAGAGTAAATTATAGGCTATATATAAGAATAGAATATAAGAATATAAGATTATATAAGAATGATATATAAGAATATCTTATTAGAATGATAAGAATAGCTGTGTCATCTGCATATTTAAAATAATGGATAGTAGTAAATGGACTCTGACAATCATTCATACAGAGAATGTAGAGAAAAGGACTTAATACACATCCCTGGGGGACCCCAGTATTAAGAACAGTGGTGGGTGATAAAGAATTGTCCACTTTTACCACTTGCGGCCTATTAGACAGAAAATTATAAACCCAGTGAATTAATGGTGATGGAACTTGCAGGCCCTGTAATTTCTTGATTACCTGAAGACGCTGAATTGAATTAAAGGCAGAACAAAAGTCAATAAGAAGAAGTCTAGCATAATTCCAAGGGGTGTTCAAGTGTTGAAGCAAACAGTGCAGAAGACAAGTCACTGCGTCATCTGTACCGCTTTTCTGCTTGCATGCAAATTGAAGAGAGTCCAAAAATGGTGAAACATATGGAAAAAAACAATTTCTCAAAACAATTCATTATGATTGAGGTTAACGACACCGGCCTGTAATGATTTAACTCTGATGGATGTGATTTTTTTGGGGACAGGAATGACAATTGATGATTTCCATATGACCAGTATTTTTGAAGTGCAGAGTGAACGAAGGAAGAGAGAATGAAGAATAGGAGTTAATTCGAGGGCACGGTTTTTCAAGACCCGACCTGGAATTCCATCCGGCCCAGAGGCCTTGTTCGGCTTGCATTTAATGAGTTGGAAATATACATCCTGCTTGGTTAAGAGGGACTCATAATCCAACACTCGAAGAGGCATGGAATCCAAAAGACTGTCACACAAAACGGGCATAAACATTATTAAGATTGGCAACAAAAGTGATAGGATCTGAAACACAAATAATCCGTTCAATAGATTGTCCAGTAAGAGTCCTGACACGTTGAAAAGCCTGTTTAGTGTTCATATTTGCAAAATCCTGCTCTAGTTTATTTTTTATAATGCTTTTAAGCCTTAAATATTTCATTCTTTTAATGTCCCGGTTTATAATTTTGAGACCAGCAAAGTCCTTCTGCCTGAAGGCAAGTTGGGTAAGTTATTCTATGAAGCATTTGTTGTACATATGCAAAAGATGTACGCTTTAAAGCATCAGTCATATCAGCGTCTAACCAAACGCACAAAGTGTGCTTGAACCCCACTTTACATATGAATACTTATGAATATTAATGAGATCCTGCCATGACAGTGGGATGAATATACTTCAAAATTATGTTTTTGACTACATTTCTCATGCTTTTAAATCCCACTTTTATTTCAAGGCTCTGACCTGGAAACATTTCCATCATTTTCTTTCAAAACGAGAAGACAGAGTGACAGAACATGCATGGACGATGTTTTGATCTGCTCTTTTCCTACAGCAAAACACAGTAAATGACACGAAAGCGCTCGTCAGTTCTGAACGAATGACACGATTTGATCGGCAGCGTCATCACACGAGTCTTTGATGAATCTGTCTTTTAAAATGTGTCATTAAATCCTCCATTAGGAACAGTCACTGTCCACAGGGAGATCACTTGCGGAGCGACCGTGCTTTTAACTATATTGATGTGCCAGCGGAGGCCGGATCGCCCGCAATTAACATGATCTCATTTTACCAGATTAATGCTGCATTTCAGACCCGATGTGGAGCTGCTTCTGCTCGCAGCATGCTCACATCATTACGATAAACACATAAGGGAAGGCTGGTGTGATATAAGCGTATATATATGACTGTTGTGTACAGTCCTGTCTCTTTTCAAGGCTGTGGGAAATTGAAAGCATTAGGAAACGATTCCTCCCTCCGGAGGAAATAGGCTTAGGCTGCCGGCTGTCATCGCAGGCAAGCGCAGATTGACATTTGGGTTTATTTTGGAACGGAGCGAGTCTGAGGTTATCACAGAGAATCTGTTTAGTGCATCTACAGCTCACTCTGCTCTAAAAAGCAATATTCTTCTAAAAGAGAAAGACTTGTTGAAGCAAAACAGCCGGCAATCTGTTTTTTCCCCTTAATGGTACACCTACATTTGTGCATATACTGTATACAGTCCAGAATTACCTGAATGCCACACCAGAGCGAATCAAGGATAGTGGGATCGCTTAGCTGTTTTTCCTTAAGTGTCGCTTGCAGCATCATGTTCAAGATCATCAAATCTCTGTGATACTTGCCCGGTCACAAAAACATCAATGCATTTTGTGATTTAGTTCCTCATATTTCTGTTTTGATTTAAACCAGTAGTTGGCTTCCATACATGTGTCACAACAGAGTTCAGAAAACAACAAACAGTCATCATAGACAGTCCTGAACTGTTTAAAATGATAAATAAAGGATGTCAGACAGTTACAATGTGACATGATGTATCGTGATTATGATATATACAGTCACACTCTGATGCATGAAGTCACAGTAATGAGAAAAGCATTTAGATTATGGGTCATAAAGTCACATTGTGAGATATAACCACACAAATGAAAGATATAAAGTTGTGCTTTAGTTTTTTTTTTTTTTTACATAGTATTATAGTTTTTATTAATATTTTAAATTAGTGCTTATTAGTAGATTTTCTTCTATTTTCATTTGAATTAAGTTTGTCATTTTGAGGGTTCTCATCATTTTATTAGTTTTATATAGTTTTAGTTGTTTTAGTACATAAAGTTGCAGTTATGAGAAATAACTTTGCATTTGTGAATTATAAAGTCACATTGTGAGATATAGTGCTACATTTGGGACATATGAATAGATACAACGTAGCAATTTTGAGAGAGACATACTGTATCACGTTTATACACATTTTACACTAAGGATTCAGAACGGATGCATTTTATTTAGAAAGAATGCATTAAATTGATCAAAAGTGACAGTGAAGACATTTATAATGTTCTAAAATATTTATTTTTCAAATAAATGCTGAACTTTCTGTTCATCTGTGAATCCTGAAAATTAAAATGCATCACAGTTCCCACAAAAATATTGTGCAGCACGACTGTTTTCAACACTGATAATAATCAGAAATGTTTCTCGAGCAGCAGATCAGCATATTATACTGATTTCTGAAGATCATGTGACACTGAAGACTGGAGGAATGATGCTGAAAATACAGCTGCGCATCACAGAAATCAATTGCATTTAAAAATATAATTATTTAGAAAACAGCTATTTTAAATTATAATATATTTTTTTGAATTTTCACTGTATTTTTGATCAAATAAATGCAGCCTTGGTGAGCAGAAAAGACTTCTTTCAAAAACATTAACAAATCTTACGACCCCAAACTTTTTTTTTAATGTAATGTTGCAATGCCTTGCTAACCAGTGACTGTTTTATATATACTGCATATTAACCCGGCTGTTTTTGTTCATGTCTACATGTGTGAAGAAGCCATGGTATCATCAGTATTGTGTCTTGCTGTGAGTTATAGTAAGCTCCAACTCTATTAACCGCCCCTCTTTTAGTTAATGAATTCCATTAGTAGGCCTATGCACTAAGGAAGAAAACAACAAGGCAATGTTTAATCAATTATAATCGCTTCATCACATCAGCCTGGTGTGTGTGGCTGCACCTCCGTTTGTGCTCCGAACCCATTTAGCTGTTAACACACTCCATAGTTTCTCAGATGCACCGTTTGCAACTTTCTGTGCTCATACTGAAAATCAGGCCAGGCATCAGCAGCAGTGATGAATAGACTTGCGAAATTACAGCACAGCAATAAACTGGATTATCTTCGCAGTATGATCACAATGCACATGCTGTATGACTATATGCATGAGAACATACAGCACTAAAGAGGTCGTATCATTCACGAGGAATCTCATTTTCATTTTGAGTTAAAAGAGTTTCTTTTAACACTCTGAACATACTGTACTCTCTAGCCATGTTTTGGAAACAATATGATTTTTAAATGCTTTTAAAGAAGTCTCTTCTGCTCACCAAGGCTGCATTTATTTGACCAAAAATACAGTAATATTGTCAAATATTATTGCAATTTGAAATAACTACTTTCTATTAAAATCTGTTGTAAAATGTATCTATTATCTAAAATCTATTCCTGAGATGCATATCTGAATTTTCAGAAGCCATCACTCCAGTCTTCAGCATCACATGTGTGCGTATATATATATATATATATATATAGAAAGATAGATTGATAACATTTTACCATATTATAATAGGTTACCTATGGCAGATGCAATTTGTCTTCTGTGACTCTATTGTATTAGTCAGATAACATCTACTCTCAAAAACATATTTTGGCCTAAATGTAAGATTTATATATTTGAATTGCTTATATTTTACCATCCATTTGGATTGCAACGTTTTAGTATAAACAAACTAATAAACTAAACATGATGCATATTTGTTGGTCAGAATTGAAATTTCAGTTAATGCATGAAATCCTTTGTATTTATTTTTTTATCAAAATGCATTTTCCCTCACTTAGTGAGCATAAATCTCTTCATTGTGGGAAAAATAATTATTTGAGTTAAAAATAATTAATATTGATAAAATATGGCTTGCTGTTGAACAAGCAATATTCTTTTAGTTGCAGTTTTTTCAACTGCTTTTCTCAACACATTTTCAAAACTTGGCCTCTTTTTTCATAACTTCACACACAAATCCAAGAATTGCACACAAAATGCAAAATACCTCACATCTCTTGAAAAACGAAGCACTGCATTCAAAATATCACAAACACTTATGAAAAGCAAACGTTTGCAAACACCTTTGCCATAATATTAATTCCTGTTCGATTTTTGCATTCTATACATAGAGCATTGTGTGTTGTGTTTTGCAAAGTGTTTTATGAAATTGAAAACTGAGTGAAAGTCTGAGTATTAGTGTCTGGTTTTGCAGATTCGGTGTGTGCTTCTGCTGTTTGAGTGTCAGCTTTCAGAAACTGTGTGAGAAGTAAAGATTTAGTGTGTAAGCAGTTAAAAAAACTGTAAAATGTGTGAGATGGGATGCTCAATTATTGACGATAAATAATATATAAATATAGTTATTGGTTATAGAAATCTGACCTGTTTAATTTATGTATGACTGACAAACATGCATCACATTAAGTTTACTGCTGTCTAAAATACATTTTTCAGTTGTAAATAAAGCAAAGATTATTGGAGTATGTTTTACAAGAAAATACTACTTCAGTTTTTCACGTTTAATTCACTTGCCATTTCTTTGTAGCTGTTTATTACATCCACATGCAATTTCTGAGTGAAAATTGTTTCTACAATTTTTAAATACAATTAATATATAAGGTGAAAATCATTTATGGCTTGAGCAAAGACGGCAGATTTGTAAGTGCGTACATCTTTGGATACACTAGCACTTGTGCAAATTTGCAGCTTGCATCCTTTGTTACACTACATTTACAACATTTCATCTTTTCGAGAGGGAGCTCTTAAGCTACAGTGAACATGAAATATAACTTCTTAAAGTACGTGGCCATATAATGACTGTGATTGTTCCTCCCTTGAGATCGTCATCTTCATGCTAAATGCTGATCTTTTCTTTATTAGCGGTTGTATTTCCCTAATTTGTTTACAAGATTTCCCTCGTGCTCGTATTCTGTGACTTGTGTAATGTACCAACAGGCCACCGTACCCCTACTGGCTTTAATTATTTGCTTATTTAGCCGCAGCTGATGTAGAACAAAAGCGAGATGACACCAAACATCACAACCCATTTCCTTAAAATTATACACGCTTCCCTACAACTAAAGGGATTTGCCTCACAATGGCAGAGAAAAAAAGGATCCATTAATGATTTTTTGCTAAGTTAATTAAAATGAGAAAAGAAACACTTGTTGAGCTATAAACAGGAACCGTCTTCCAAAAGGCCGACTTATGGAGAGGCTTCACGTTCGGATGCGAGAGAAGATTGTGAAAGCATGGGCTTTTTCCCGAATATTAGCACGTGAGCTTGATTCCGAATGTGATGTTAATTTTCAGTGCTGGGTAGATTACTTTAAAATTGTACTCTATTACTGATTACAAATTACATGGCAAAAATTGTAGTTAGTAACATATTCCATTACATAACACATGTAAGGTAATATAATCAAACTACTTTTTTGATTACTTTTAGATTACTTTTGACCTAACTTTTTATTGCATTGATGTAAATAGGATAATCAACATACAAAGAGAAAGAAGATATGTTCCAGTCACTGTTATTGACAAGATGAAGTGCATTTAAATTACGCCAAGGTTTGCCAAACTGGGGTTCGTAAAGGAACTGCAGGGGGTTTGTGAGTTTAATGAAAAGCTAATTAAATCGTAAAAATTTAACAAACGCAACTCATTTTAAAATAACAACAATCAAAATAAAACATTCTCAGAATAAATAAATAATTTGTTTACCTGCAAGTCATGTGATCATTACTTAATGTCAGAAAACATTGAACATGCAAATGAGTTTCTTAATTATTAACTCATTACCTTAAAACCTCAGGGGGACTTCAAGAACATATATTAGGTGAAAATGGAAAATTTTGATTACAAAAAAGAAGAATTAGGGAGAATCAATAAATTATGAATAATTTATTGCTATTTTGTGAATAATATAATCTGCAGTCTGATAATGAAAATGCATTCAAGTCTAATTACAAGTGCTTAATTTTTAGAATCTGATTATATAATCCAGATGACATGTAATCAGTTGCTACCCAGCAACTGTTAATTTTATACAATAGTTCAAAAAACAAGACGCTAACATTGAGTGAGTTATATTTTTGACGGAGTGATTCAATGATCCATTCACTAATGCTGCGTCCCAATGTGCCTACTCATACTACGCACTTACACAGGTACTCTTTTTGCAAAGAAAAGTACACAGTTTTGAGTGTGTAGTAGAAGAGTTGCAAGCTTTGTGACATACTACCACGTCTTTGATCTGAACTCTGCAGGATCTCCAGGACCAGGATTTAAAGTAATTTCTGTGTTAAATGAGAAAGTATTAAGTAGACATTACAAATTGTAGTTTAGAGAGAAATATTGTATTTGATTCAACATAAAATGTATTACACATAAATGTTTAGGCTACAACGGCCTAACATAAACGATGGAACACAAAAGAAGATCATTTGAAAAAATGTTTTTGTTTTTTGTTCATGCAATGGAAGTCATTGATAACCAAAACAGCTGTTACCAACAATCTACAGAATACCTTCTTTTATGTTCCACAAAATAAAGTAAGCCATTCAGGTTTGAGTAAATGATGACACAATTTAATATTTTATTTTAAATGAAATAATACTCTAAATAAAAAACTAAAACTACCAGCGGGTGGCGGAAAATGTCTTTATGAGTCATTCATTCATTCGATTCATTCAGACGGCTGATTCATTCAGAAATTCAGTAAACGGCTCTCTCTTTGAATCATTGATTCACACGATTCATTCAAAACGCGGATTCATTCAGAAACTAAACACCGCTGTGTTGCTCGGAGACGCACAACAGTTCAGCTGTGGCTTTATAGATAATATTTTTGTTGGCAAAACTGAGCAAAAATAGACAATATTCTGTTAAAACACAATATTAACTTCTTATTTACTGAACTGTTGTATTAAAATCACATTTTCACTTTTTATATATTTGAGACAAACAGCACTCATGTGATATCGCTTTTCATATGATATAAATATGAGACAGAAACTCATACAGGAGCATTTTCGCCCCAATATCTTGAATTTTAGGGCATAACTGCATTTATGGAGTTGTTGCTCTGCATCATATTTGTCAACAGTCAACTGAATGAAATGTAAGATGATATACAGGTCTGGGGGCGGGGCCAGTGCGTTAACTGCGTTAAAATGTTTTAATCGCGTTATTTTTTTCATAACTAATTAATTAATTTAATGTGTTAAACTGACAGCCCTACATTAAATAAATATGTTTTACCAGATTAATGTTGAATATTAGTAACTCAAACCTTTTTATCTAAACCTCTCTGCTTAACCATCGGTCACACACATCCACCATGTTTGTAGTTTTTAAACACTTTGTATTCATGTTTGTAGTTCTGAACCGAATACTTCCCAAAGTGCAATGGACTGTGAGAAATATTAGCCATTAGAGTGTGCACGGATCTAAAATCGACCTGTAGACCATCCAGGGACTTTTGGCATGCTCTTTCCAACATTTTCCAGCTTTGTTTCTAATTGAATTTTGAATGAATCGTTTGAATGAATGACTCAATGAATCCCTCATTTAGGCACTTGCTGCCACCTACTGATGGTTTTAGTGTCACATTTATTTATCCATGACAGTCTTAAACCAGCTTAGGGACCAGCACAAAAACTCAAACAATCCCAAAAACTATCGAGATATCTTTTTTTGTCAATATGGCACACTTCTGCATGGCTCCACGGTTTGACTCTCAGAGGGCGGGATGGGAGAAAGGGTGTGGGAGTGTGTCACTGTGAAGAAAGCTGGGAATAACAACATATGTAAGCAGGAGGAGAGAGCGAGGAGCTCGTATCTGCAGACGTATAGATAAGGTCTGAAGAGACTGAATGGAAATTATTCTGTGTGTTTCATGGGAAAACATCCTTTTCAGACAAAGAAAACAGATATCTGGCATACGTGGTGTCTTATCTTTGATTATTGTGTCTACAGGTGCCTATAAAAATGTTTTTTTGAAGTTGTAAATAAAGATAATTGGAGTGTGTTTCACAAGAACACTTGTAATTTCAGTTGTCCTACTTCAAAATGTCATGTTTAATTCAATGTGTTACTTGCCACTTCTTTGTAATTATTTGTGAAACTTACTAACAATTTCTGAGTGAAAATATATTCAAAGTATTTTATTTTTTTTTGTCAGTCACACCTTCATGTCACTTCATTATGAATGCTAAAACAGTAATTATCTGCTTCTATTGTTGTTTTGTCAAGTCATGTCACATTTATTTCTGTAGTGCTCGCACAATGTTTGTGGAAACCATCATATTTTTTTTTCTTTTCACAGGATTCACAGATGAATAGAAAGTTAAAAAAACAACATTTATTTGAAATATAATCTTTTGTAATATTATAAAAAATGTAAATCACATCATATGACCCCTTTAATGTCCATCTATTGTCTATCTACTGTAACTAAAACAATGCAAACTCAATTATATCGTAGCGTTCGTAGGCCACCCGTACAGTCCTGCTAAAATACACAGAATGTTAATAAAATTCAGTTCGCACTTCTGTAGTAGGTGTTGGGCTTTATTTTCTCGCTGTTTGAATACAAAGCAGAAGGCTTTTGTTCTCAGGCTCTCCAACTGTCTGCAAACAAACCCTCGTAAATGCATCATTAGTTATTTTGCATTGACCGGTACTCACCTCGCTCCTCAGCGTGACATCAGAACAGCAGAGGAGCTCATCAGAGAAAGCTGTTGAAATGCAGTACTCCAGGACAGAGACGCACTCTTCAACACTGACGTGTGCTCGTCTGCTCAGTCAGTCATTTACAAAACTTTCAATTAACATCCAGACCACTCTGATGTTTCTCTTCAGTGCTAGAAAGCAGTTCAGTCTCTCTGAGGAACACATATAAATATAAATACACATTAAATATAATCAGTTACAGATTATAAATTACACAATTCAAAATCTACATGCTAAAAAATGCTGGGTTAAATAGGGACAAAGCCAGCAATTGGGTTGTTTTGACCCAGCGGTT
>NW_015506750.1:177105-177797 GCF_001515645.1 Sinocyclocheilus grahami
ATGTAACACTTAGTATTATTTGTGTATGCTTTTCTAATTGTACGTTTTTATGCTAAAACTCAAATTATATGTTATAAGTTATATGTCTTTCTTTAAATGTCATCCTACTTTGATTGTTCTTTAGTTACAGTAGTGTAATTTTCAGTGTACTGACTCATTTCTGAATGATGCACAATCCTCTGAGGAACAAAGCAAACTTGCTCTCGCTCTTTTATTCTTCCTACAAACATTCTCTAAAACTCCATTGAGTTTGATCATTTGACTGATGACTATCATTTGTCAAGCTACCTAATTATTTTGTCCTCTCGTCAAGGCATATTTTATGTTTCTCTAAAAGTACATCATTCAAATGACATTTCCCACCTGGCATCATGCTGTCACACGGATACGGGTTAAAAACCGGAGCATGTGGCTGTGCTATAGGGGACAGCGGCTCTGACTGATTGATACTCTCAATTGATTTCGCATTTGTTAACACAAGGAGACAGACAGACCTAGATGCTCAACACACTGGCTTTTTATTGGCATTTATATATCAGATACTTCAAACAGTTAGACTTTACCTATCAATCCATCCGTCCATTTAATAATGTAAAGAACCTTTTATCACTATGAAGAACTTTTTGCGTTTTATTAGTCTATAAATGTTAATAGTTCTTTGTGGAACCATTGCTGCCACTAAAAAAAACTTG
>NW_015506750.1:178063-179024 GCF_001515645.1 Sinocyclocheilus grahami
TTAATAGTTCTTTGTGGAACCATTGCTGCCACTAAAAAAAACTTGAGCTTTTAAGAGTCCATGCATCCCCACTCTTAAAATTTAAGGTTCTAAATGTTTTATTTTTTATTTTTTGTACTATTGAAGAACCGTTTTTGGTTCCCAAAATAATCTTTCAGTGAGCAGTTCCTAAAAGAACCATATTTTTCTTAGTGCAAAGAGCAATAATGTAAAGAAAGTTAACTCTTTCCAATTTTCCGGTTTTCTGTGTTTTCACTGTTTTATGGTAGATGGCGCTGTTTCACATCTTCTGAAAGATTACAGAATCTCTGAATCAAAACACGGTGAAGAAGCAGAAACAAGCAATTGTGTATGCAAGCAGATGCATATTGTAAAATGATGCAATCATCAAACATTAAACAGCATATAAATCTGAAAATATCTATCTGAACCAAAACGGCGTTGGTGAATAAAACAGTTAATGGCAAGTTATTTATTAGGTAAAGCAATATTACAATACTGTTCCAAAAACTGTGGTCAGTAACCAAGACTGCACCAAGACTGAATCTACTTAAACAAAAATATAATACAATTGTGAACTATTATTGCAGTTTAAAACAGCTGTTTTCTATGTGAATATGTGTTAAACTGTAATGTATTTCTGTGATGCGCAGCTGTATTTTCAGCATCATTCCTCCAGTCTTCAGTGTCACATGATCTTCAGAAATCAGTATAATATGCTGATCTGCTGCTCGAGAAACATTTCTGATTATTATCAATGTTGAACACAGTTGTGCCGCACAATATGTTTGTGGAAACCATCATATTTTTTTTTCTTTTCACAGGATTCACAGATGAATAGAAAGTTAAAAAAAACAACATTTATTTGAAATATAATCTTTTGTAACATTATAAAAAATTGAAATCACATCATATGCCCCTTTAATGTCCATCTATTGTCTATCTACTGTAACTAAAACAA